>NC_092230.1:20827368-20912368 GCF_036320965.1 Panulirus ornatus | reverse complement strand
CGACTGTGTGTGTGTGTGTGTGTGTGTGTGTGTCTGTGGGGGGTTGTCTCCGTCCGCGTGTGACTGATTATGACTACCGATAACACATGTTGACACACACAATCCTTTCTTACTGTGTTAGTACATCAACGTCACAGTTCTGCCGTGTGTATGTGCATTGTTACGGTGTTATACAGACTCTCCGACCAGAGAGGGGGGTGGGGACTACACACACACACACACACACATTAATGATCATTGGTCATCAAAAAACACGGTTTCGAGTCTTATAGCCACTAATTGGGTTGATTTCAGCTAATGTGGATGAAACTTGACTCAGAGATTTACTTCGCCGTGCCCACAAATAGTGATGATCAGATTACAACCATTGTTAACCGTGAGATGAAAAGATACAATAATATGTTATATTTTTGCTACACGTATAAATGGTTGTAGCCCATGTCGAAACTCGACACAAAGGTACTTTTTCTCCAAGACTCGTACAATGGTTCATCATGATTTAAGATTCGTTCATTGTTTGGCCAGTGTTCAAGTATGTGAACATCCCGTGTTTAGGTCGGTGAACTTTTTTTTTGTTTACATACTTCAAATGACGTTCAAAGACTCGTGTTCTCAAGAGACCAGACATTGCCAAAGACGCACATTTTAATCGACTTTTTTTTTTTTTTTGGCCCATTGATCTGTTGCGGTTCAGCTGACGAAGCTGAGATTTGGCACAGACATCCCTAACAATGATTCGCATAAGCCCCGTGGCTGTTACGTCATCTGATGGTGTCTTAATGAACCTGAACAGGAAGATGTTTACGGATTGCGTGGAGGGAGACGTGGTGCATTCCCTCACAGCTTGGTGTCGTGAAGGAACGTACGTTTTGATCTTCCCGCTCTTCATGATTCAGGTTCGTCCGTGTATTCCTTTTGTTTTGTGATGAATGCCCTTGTTGCCGATGTTTTACAGAACCATGATTAAGATTAATCAAGGAGAGACTGGGCGATTTACGCAGGAAATTGAGCCCCATGATTTACTTCGAAGTTCTTTGTTTTCGTGCGTAATTACATGCAAAATTTTTGATATACTTTATGAATCTCTTTGGTATATTGTGAGTTAGTGTCGCTACGTATTTTGTATATTGTTAGTGTCGCTACGTATTTTGTCTAAATGAGTAGAAGGTGATCACACGTAGGAAACATGGGAGAACTTCAGCTGTGTAACACTCGGTAAGTAACTGCACATGTAACTGAGGGTGTTACGGTCATCTGGTATGGGGTGTACGTGAGCATGAATACCGGCCCGCCCCCCTCATGACTGGCTGACCATCTGTGTTATCCGGGGTGGGTGGGAGTGACCTGTGTAGTTCCGTGCGTGTGAGCATGCCATCGATTATAGCTGTGGGGGTGGGGGCTTTCCGTGACTTAGCTTAACGTAGTAGATTATGGGCCACCATCATCTATAATTGTTATAGGTCATGGTGGTTGTGTGGATATACCTACCTCCCTCGTCACGAGCTGGGTCACTGACGGGGCTGACCCCCTCACTTGACCGCGGAGGCAGAACCGGGGCTGTTAACGCCGGAGGGGGGGGAGTTCCTATCCCGGAATGAGACTGGTGATTAGCAGTGGCATGTCTCGTGTTCGTGTCCTTAACTGGGCTCTTTTTTGATCGGTACTGCGTCGTTATGTGTCGTGTAGTGTTCTTCAGAATGGCTTATTTGATATCTTCAGTTTCTCCCCGACCTTACACACAGGTGTTTCTATGCACGTATGTACATTTCTTGTATGTGTCCACTTAACGGTATATCTGTCCACCCGTAGGTATACATATCCACTTGCATATAACTGTTTACTCTGGTATGATATCCAAAACACACACACACACACACACACACATATATATATATATATATATATATATATATATATATATATATATATATATATATATATATATATATATATATGTATATATATATATGATATTATTTCAGCTACAGACATATGTCCACTTTCCCGCCCAGGGTGTTCCTTCTGTTCCTCAAATATCAAACCCTGTAGGGTTCACATGTGGCAGGGATGAAGCTGGGATCTTCTCATGTCTCTCCCAGTAACTAGGACTCAGCACATTTAAAAGGAAAAATAAGATAGGTTTTTCACATCCTCCAAAATTCGTAAAAACTTTCCTTGGACCCATTTTTTCCTTTCATAACCCAATCCATATTACGCATTGGACATTTACGTGTTTACCAAATGGCGTCCTAACTACGTCTCTTCATTGTATATCAGCTGACAAATATTTCTTTTTTACATTTCCCTTGATGATGTGATTATTGCACGAAAGTGCACTTGGGAACTTGTGTTTTATTTTCCCCGTGGACTTTTAGAAATATATATATATATATATATATATATATATATATATATATATATATTACATTTCCCGCGTGAGTGAGGTAGCGTCAAGAACAGATGACGGAGCCTTTGAGGGAAAAATCCTCACCTAGTTCCTTGCTCTGTTTTTTCTTTTGAGAAGTAATACGGGAAGGGAGGATTTCATGTCATCTGCTCCCGTCCTTGTTAGTCGCCTTCTACGACGCGCAGGGAGTTCGTGGGCAGAATTCTTTCTCCCCTGTCTCCAGGGATAATATATATTGATCCATTATCATCTCTCACAATACATTTTTCCTGGTCTGCTTTTATTATGAGAGGCTTTCCATAGGTATCGAGGGAGTAGGAAATGTACATAAATTTTGCATCTGATACTCGGGAAATATGGTAATCCTACCTTTGGAGCCTTGCAGCAGGAGGCTTCTATCGTTCTTTATGAATGTGTGATGTAAATGTGTTTACCGGTCGTTCACCTGCGTGTAAACGTGGCTTAAGAATTCACGTTCATATTGTTAAGATAAGGGCCTTCAGAAAGCAGTAGTAGGGAGGGATAAGATAAGGGCCTTCAGAAAGCACTAGTAGGGAGGGATAAGATAAGGGCCTTCAGAAAGCAGTAGTGGGGAGGGATAAGATAAGGGCCTTCATAAAGCAGTAGTAGGGAGGGGTAAGATAAGGGCCTTCAGAAAGCACTAGTAGGGAGGGATAAGATAAGGGCCTTCAGAAAGCAGTAGTAGGGAGGGGTAAGATAAGGGCCTTCAGAAAGCACTAGTAGGGAGGGATAAGATAAGGGCCTTCAGAAAGCACTAGTAGGGAGGAATAAGATAAGGGCCTTCAGAAAGCAGTATGTAAGGGAGATTAGGCTTACGCGAAACAGAAAGGGAGGTAGAGATGCCAGATTGTCGTCGGTTAGGAAAGTAAGATATTGGAGGGATATTCAGAAGGAAAGAAAGGGCCGTTTGGAGTGAGTATAGAAGAGGAAACTGAATGAAAGTATGCGTATTACGAAGAAAGGGGGTTGAAAGAAATCTGTAAAGGAGAGAGAGAAGAGAGAGAGAGAGAGAGAGAGAGAGAGAGAGAGAGAGAGAGAGAGAGAGAGAGAGAGAGAGAGATAATAATGAAAAGTAGTCGATCACAAATATCCAGACTTGCTTGAAAATTATGCTGATAATCATTACAAAAAGAAGGAAAAAAGAGACTGGAGAACTTTTACAGCCAGTCTCACCATCAGTATTTGGTAGCAGGATATTTGCCTGTTTTTTTTTTTCCCCCGTGGGATATTCGATCTTGGGAATGTTAAGGACTGTGATCTGAGGAAGCTTGGTCCCAACTTCATTCGCCAGATGTGGTGCCCCCCCCCCCCCCCAAACACACACACACACACACACACACACACACACACACACACACCCTCCCACCCCATAAAAGGCTTTGACGTTTGAGGAATCAGATGAAGACTATGGCAGGGGAAAACTCAGAGCAGGTTAGATACGTCGGCTGTAACTTTAACATCGCCACAAATCACCGCGCGTCCCCATGTCTCTCTCTTATGGACTTTACTTGTATAATTATATTAGCTGGAAAGGATGAAGCTTCCTTGACACACAACAGGACCGAGAGGAACAGGTCAGACGACGGATGTATACGTGATGAACAAAAAGAAATATTATGAAGAGGGATAGAGTTGAGCTGGCGTGGATGGTCGTAGGTGAGGCACAGGAAGCCGTCTCAGACACAGAGTTGAAGTAGAAAGAGATGGCAAGGAATGAGGAGAAGGAAAAACATAACACAAAAAGGTGCATACCACCTTTCAACCCCAAACACCTAATAGACTGTATTTATAGCTTGCATGCCGGTATGGGAAGTCTGGCAGATCGTATGGGGGAGAGATTGTGTATATTTCAGAATACAAGGAAATACCACAGTTTGTTCAACCAAGTTCAGTATTATTTCAGGGACAGATAGCGACCCCTGCCGGCCCAGACATGTGTAGGTCATCATTCGAGAGGGACAACTGCTCCCGCCCGTATCGCTCACCTCGCTCCGTGCGTGGCTGTGAAAGCGTTGCACAGACCTCGAGACGAACAAGGACGCTGGCTGAAACATGGCCCATCCCAGCGAGACCTTATGGACGCCGTCGCTTTTTGAAGACACGGGACTCACGATGGAAGGAGGGAAGGTGGGGGACGTCCAGGAGAGAAAAGTAAATGTCCCACACAACACTGTGGCCTCTGATGCTCTGCCATGATAAGCGGTAACGGGACATCACTCTTAAGCAACGCTGCGTGGACGCGGTCAACAGCAGAACATGACAGAATGACTGAAAAGGATACATGTTAACCCCCCCCACCTCACCTCACAGGGCGATCTGCAGTGTCTACCGTACCTTCCTTACGGCCATCACTGGCTATAAACGTACATGGCGACCAGATTCACCTCCGTATATGGTCTGGTGAATGAAGCCAGTGCAGTGGTCGCCCTGGGACCTGTGTTAAAGATTATATGACCATTGTGGTATGGTTTCCGTGATGTATACGCTTTGTACAGGAGTGTTATTGTAGGGGTAACACTTGAGGGGTTTCTCACTTTACATGGTAACCTGCTGAGGGCGATGAAACCCCTTGAGTACGACTACGACGTACGACGACTTATCCTCTTGAGTACGATAATCTAACCCTACGTTGAGACTGGGTTTATTCGTCGTATTTCAGACGGAGTTACAGATTCCCTTACGACAATTTTTTTTATGTATAATTGATGCATTAAAATTCTGCCGACGTTATCGTAGAGTTATCGACCAAGATGGAAAATACTATCGTGATTATCGCAGTCATACGCAAACCACTGATGAGATACAAAGCCACATGATTTACGAGACGATTAAGGGACGTAGGATCTTGCCTGGAAGATCATGGACGTCCAGACCCGGGAGTAACTTGTTTAGGTGCTGTACCTGCCGCACATGAGGTCCAGATGGAAAGCAGGTTTATAATTCGACGGTCATGACGCCAGAGCATCTTTCTCCACGCACAATAACCAGGTAAACTTACGGGGAGAGTTAAGCAGATTTCAATAATTGACCGGGAAAGTGGGATGGGGGGTAAACAGTGAACTATATATACTCTACAACGGAAAACGTAACAATGGAAAACCCTATGAATGGAAAAGAAGGAGTGAATGTCTGGGAAACTTGAGAACAAAGTCTTACTGAAGATTGGCCTGACACAGTGGAAAAAGGAGTGAGGGAAGTCCCACCTCATTCGAGAGCGATGCTTCCTCCTTAGACAAAGGAACCACTCATACATCTTCTTAAACTCTGGCAGCCCTGCCAGCGAATTAAAACGAACCTCTCAAAAGAAGTGGAAGATATTGACCGTAAGCTCCAGATCCTGCCAGTAAATCTTGAAGAAGAGGCGGAGCAAAGGAACAATTAGTAAGATCGACGAAGTCCCCCATATAATTCTTTCTCTTCACATGCAGGGTTCAGGTCAAGGACCATGAGTCGGATCCAGAAGAGGGCTCATCCATCCTGGTAGGAGAAGAGTGGAATGTTAAGACAGTTGTGCAAGTCAGGGTCTCACTTAGCCACTAATTACCTCCAAATATGAAAGACAGCCCCCACCACCACCACCACCAACCCCGAATGACTCCTTGAAAATACAGAGAAAAGAAAAAGAAACAGATGTTCTAGAGAAGGGTTCGGATTAAGGACGACCATTGGTACATAGAAGAGAGCACAAACGTACACCCGAGCGGTAGGGTAAGGTGGGTAGTACTCGAGGCAGGAGTGCTGGTGGACCAGTCATCCATGAGCTAAGAGATTTTACTCTCAAGATACACGATCCTTGAATATCTCCCTTGAATCAGGTGTCCACCATGTATCACATGTGGTTCCACTACACCATCATCATAACACTTCGAGAGGGGGTGGGGGGCGTTTCACCCACTTGACGACGATGGTACGCCCGCTCAGCTCTGCGCGTGGTACGACCCTTGATCACCATGGTACAGTAACTTATGGCCACCGACTTCCTCCCACATGGACGAGGTGCAGGGCCCTCGTGACCCCTGGGGTCCTTCCATCAAGTGGTTGATATTGATTCCCATAACCTCCCTCTGGAAAGGTGTGAGCGAATAATTCCCAGAGAACTACTGGACTGACCATCGTATATTCTTGAGGCTCCTAACATGAACAACTCGGTAGCCGCGGAGATTCAGAAGATTTCACACAAGTATTGAATTCTCATCCCCAGAGGACGCTGGGAGAACGTTGTCTATTTGATAAGCCACTTAAAATATCTTGCAGCTTGATACACATCGTCTCACTTCTTGTGTAATGTAAAACTAAATTAAGACATTTGAATCAGTAGAGAGTATAGTATGTAGACATAATATCTTAAGGAAGAAGAAGAAGAGAGCAAAAGATGTATAGTAACTGTACAGTCTTTATGTAGGGAGCTCGCGTGTTTTACACAGACTTTGCAAAAACACTTGACAAATGTGACCTCGGTGTTATAGCAGAGAAGATGCTGAGGATGGGGATAACCGTGCCGTCTCTAGTGATTCCTCTGTAAAAAGAAAAAAAGAAAAACAATGTCCCAAGGAACTGTAGTAGCAGTCCTCCTCTTCCTCATTCATGTATCTGACATTGACGCAAACACGAGCCACAGCATCGTATCATATCCTTTGTTGATGATGCAAGAATGAACATGAAAGTCACGTCTATAGATGATGCTGAAAGGCAACTGAGAGCAACGTGCATTTCAGTGGAGACAATTTTCAACTCCTCCGGTGTAAGGAAAATGAAGAAATAAAAAAAAAGACACGGAATGCAGGACAGACACAGATGCTATCTTCAACCAGATGAAGAATGTAACAGACCTCGGAATAATAATGTGTAACGACGTACCTTCACCGGACACAACAGAAGGAAGGTCGCCTCACGCAGAAGGATGGCAGGCTGGATCTTGCCGACAAGGGAAGCAGAACCAATGATGATATCAAGGCATTAATTCTTCCACGAATGCTGTTGCGTTCCGACATCAGCCGACAAGGCTAGCGAAATTGCGGACTTAGAAGGTGTCCAGAAATCCTCCACAGCCTGTATTAATGTAAGAGACTGAATTATTGGTAATTGGGAACAGCTGAAATTGCCGAGGTTATACATCCTGGAGCGCGGACGGGAGACGTATTTCATCATCTATACCTGGAAAATCTGGCACGACAGGCATGGAAGACCTCGTAAAATACCATCTCTGGGATCCAGTGGTGCCACATGGACAGCAAGAGAACACATTAAACTTCTGAGACCCGAGACTCTTTAAAATCGTGCCATATACTGTCAGAAACAGCATGGGATGCATGGTAGAGGAGTTCAAGAGTGCACTGAACAAGTACCTACAAAGTGTACCAGGCTATGGAGGCTTTATGGGTCTACGAGCTGTGGTTTCCAACAGCTTGATCGTCCAACGACCCAATCCAGTATCCTGGGCCCAACCCTGGGCTGTAGGGTTGAACACCACCGAAGACTGGTCGAGATGTTAACGAGGTATGAAACCATTCTTCGCTGTTTCTCAGTGAGTTAGATGATACCGCTGTATTCTTCATGCCAGGTTGAACTGGTGATTGGACTTTCCCATTTACTTACACTTCACACTAAAACATCTTAACACTGTCCTATCCGTACTTTACAGTTTTTTTCATCTTTTTTTTTTGGTGATCGTGTATGTGATTGGATTTCCGTCTTGGGGCAAGCTAACATATTGCTTCTCTTTGACCAGTCAGTGTGCTTGAGGCCTCGAACGCACTTGATGATTGTCCTTCAAGCTTTATATATATATGTATATATTTTTTTTTCTTTCATACTATTCGCCATTTCCCGCATTAGCGAGGTAGCGTTAAGAACAGAGGACTGGGCCTTTGAGGGAATATCCTCACCTGGCCCCCCTTCTCTGTTCCTTCTTTTGGAAAATTGAAAAAAAAAACGAGAGGGGAGGATTTCCAGCCACCCACTCCCTCCCCTTTTAGTCGCCTTCTACGACACGCAGGGAATACGTGGGAAGTATTCTTTCTCCCCTATCCCCAGGGAGATATATATATATATATATATATATATATATATATATATATATATATATATATATATATATATATATATGTATATATATATATATATATATATATATATATATATATATTGTTTATTCCCTGGGGATAGGGGAGAAAGAATACTTCCCACGTATTCCCTGCGTGTCGTAGAAGGCGACTAAAAGGGAAGGGAGCGGGGGGCTGGAAATCCTCCCCTCTCGTTTTTTTTTTTTTTTTAATTTTCCAAAAGAAGTAACAGAGAAGAGGTCCAGGTGAGGATATTCCCTCAAAGGCCCAGTCCTCTGTTCTTAACGCTACCTCGCTATCGCGGGAAATAGCGAATAGTATGAAAAAAAAATATATATATATATATTGTGTGTGTGTGTGTGTTAGATACTTGACAAGGAGTGAGTCAAACAGTTTCGGTATGGATGTTTTCGATGATGTTTGCAGACGTAGTAATGTAGGCTGGCGAACTGTGTCGTGTTGGAGAGCGTGCAGCGAGCATTTACAAAAATGGGAATTGCTCTGAAAAAATGAAAGCTAACCTCAGGCGGCTGAAGTACAGTACAAACGGTCGAGATGTGCCACAGCGGTACATTTGGGGGAATACCGGGAGCTTTGTTCGTCAACCTACGCTTTTAGAACAATAGACGTGGAGGGTTCTGTGGGACAACGCGCGAGTGAAGCGGAAAGATAACCGCGAGTTCGATGACCGGTGATAAGGTAAGTGTAAACATCCGGCGGCACGAAAGTAGTGAAGGGTCGTACCTGCCGACCGTCAGAAAAGCATATTCGACATCCTGGAAAAGAAAATGTATTCGTCGTGGCTCCCTCGCATTACCTCCGTACCGGACATCAAACAGCCTGATTGATCAAAGCAGCAGTGGATCATGGCCCCAGGCACCCCCCCGAGCTAGGGAGGGTAGAAACAAGCAGCCTCGCGAGGCGAAACGAAGCGTACATCACGAAAAGTATGATGCGCACACCAAAAGGGCAGACCGACGCAAGATTAGTATTGGACATACCGTATTCAAAGTCATGTATCGTACCAAAAAGGCCACTTGATTTGAACGAGACTAGATATAAACCTGCTAAGACCAGATACACCTGTTGTATATTCATGTTCCAGTAACTGAAGTAAGACAAGTTATCTTTATTTAGGTGATTTACCACATACGAGATTGGGCATCCAAGCTTCGAGAGTAAATCTTCATATTAGTTGTATGTCTACTTAGCACCCGCATTGCACACATGGCTAGTTAAGCCTTAGCTAAGTCTAGCCATCCCGGCAAGTATTAGTTTCAAAGGTGCTCGAATCCGAAGAACGCTCAGAATGCTAGAAGTACCTTGTAGTGCCGAGCGAAGTGATACGAAACCTTTCCAAGGAATCTTGACTCTTTGAGTACGAGGGTACGACCCTTGAACACGGTGGTACAGCTTGAGTGCGAGGGTACGACCCTTGGACACGGTGGTACAACTTGAGTTCGAGGGTACGACCCTTGGACACGGTGGTACAACTTGAGTACGAGGGTACGACCCTTGGACACGGTGGTACAACTTGAGTACGAGGGTACGACCCTTGGACACGGTGGTACAACTTGAGTACGAGGGTACGACCCGTGAACACGGTGGTACAACTTGAGTACATGGTACGACCCTTGGACACGGAGATACAACTTTAGTTCGATGGTACGACCCTTGAACACGGCGTTACGATCCTCGAGTACGATGGTGCGACCCTTGAACAGGACTTTATGACCCTTGTTACGACTCTTGACCAACGACACCACGACTCTCGGGCTCGACGGTCTTGACCTGACTCCTCTCGGGTCAGGTCAGAGGCCTGGCCATTTATACCGCGAGGGGCTTCGCCGTCATACTTAAGGGGACGCCACCGGTCGTGCCTCCTCAAGGGTCGTCCTTAAAGGGTTTCTCGATTGATACCGAATATCGTCCAGTCCCTCATGGGCTTTTTAAGGTTGTTATAGGGCGAGTGACCTGTTTGGTGAGCGTGGCGGGTCCATTATTGAAGGTGGGGAGGGTCCGTCTGAAGGTCAGAAGGGATGGTGGAGGGATTACAGGTCCGGATTTATTGATAAATCCCCCCCCCCCCCCCCCGCATCGCCTCTCTCTCTCTCTCTCTCTCTCTCTCTCTCTCTCTCTCTCTCTCTCTCTCTCTCTCTCTCTCTCTCTCTCTCTTACGTGACGGGGTCTGCCTGTCGTGTCGGAATGTAAGTTTTTTTTCTTTGATATTTTACGATGCGACCCGGTGTTTGTATGATGAAACCGGGAATGTTACGTCGACATTTGGGGGGAGTCGGTGAGAGCTGCTCTTTCAAAAAAAAAAAAAAATTGGGTTCCAGGTTGTTGAAGTTGCTTAGAAATTTTAGGTTCCCGTGTGCTGAAGTTTTTAAATTGTTTCTTTATTTTGGGGGGGAGGGGCTAATTTTTGAAATTGAGTGTTTTTTGGGTTGAATTTGTCTATAATGGGGTGACTGGTGCACTGACATTGCTTATAATTGATGTTCCAGTGTGCTTCATTTGTATAGATCTGGTACAAATAGTGCTGAAATTGTTTAGAATTAGGTTCCAATGTGCTGAAATTGTTTAGAATTGGGTTCCAATGTGCTGAAATTGTTTAGAATTGGGTTCCAATGTGCTGAAATTGGTTAACACCACGTTCTGATGTGTTGGAATTGCTCCTTTTGTGAGTGTAATGGGATTCCAATTGTGAGTGAGAAGAGCTACTCTTTCTGAGAAATTGGTTTTTACTCTACTGATTTGGACGAGACTATTACAAAAAAAAAAAAAAAGCTCAAAATTGACCGTTTTCTGCCGTGCTCAGGAATTTACGTCACTGTGATATTTTCTAGTCATGGGTAGAAGTCTAACCAGTGACGTATGGTATGTGTGTGTACTACAAGTGCCGTTCAGTTGGTATGAACGACTTGGGATCTTATGGAATATTCTTCGTCCAAAAGCCTAAAACTCGCGTGTATTCTCGGAGATTGATAGCCTGTGGTGGGTTAGATTTCTCATAGTTCTGCACTTTTTTTTATTCCAGATGAGGAACTGCTGCCTTAGGACTGCACGTCTTTCCAGGCTTGAGCTGCCGCGTTTTGTAAATAGATCTTCAAACTATTCCTAGACAGGGTCGCCATATAGACCCCGCGTATTGTGGCATCCTTCGCATACAGGACCGTGGTCTAGGCCTCTCGTGTATTCCTAACTTGCTTCTTTAACTGGAAGAAGCGTATCTGTCAGAGGGAAGGAGGAAGGGGGATCATAACGGGTCAGTCTCGTGTGGCTGGTCTCCACACACAAACTAGGATGGGGACACACACAGTTGCGCCGTCCCGTGCCGCAGGCTCAAGGCCATAAGGGATGGGACACACGGAAAACACCTCACGAGTAGAAGTGGCCGATTTGATAGCTGGAGGAGAGAGAGAAAGAGAGAGAGAGAGAGGGGGGGGGGGGAGCATCGCGGCGGACAGAAATGGATGCGTGAAATATGGTGATAGCAGAGGAGCTGATAAGACGGAAAGGCTACTGATTCCGTCTGGTGGAGAGAGAGAGAGAGAGAGAGAGAGAGAGAGAGAGAGAGAGAGAGAGAGAGAGAGAGAGAGAGAGAGAGAGGTGGGTGGAAGAGCCTCACCAGATATGGCATCAGTGCTGGGGCGAATGAGACCTCTGTAGATAGGGAATGGCCTCTCAGAAAATTCCTTCGGGTGGGTGGGGTGCGTAGATACCTTCAAGGTTCCAAGGGAAGAAGATTGTGTGATTGTTCATCTTGTGGGGGTTTTGGAAGAACATTGTGTGATGTTCATCATGTGGGGTTTCCAGGAGAGAGAGAGAGAGAAGAGTTGAGGACATGGCTGTGCCCAACATGTTTTACGTTAATTCCTGGATCATGACGGAAATATTGTATATTTCCACATTTTCCAGTAGCCAGGCAGACTTTCTGCATATCCTCGGCACAGTTTCCTGGACACAAGCCGCTATTTTCCATGCGTTTCCCCCTCGAATAAAATTAGTGCCTACCGCATTTGAACGCAAGGCTCCGGGCATTTTTACCTGCACGCTACAGTAAGCGTGCAGTATTTACAGCATAGTTACAGGCATTTACCCCTCACAGGGCCAAGTTGGCCTACAGTATTTCATTGCCAGACTCTTGGTGTATAACTAGGAAAAAAAAAAAGAACAAGGTCTACCCTATTTAAACGCATCATCTCAGACATACACATGCTGGATAGCAGTAAGCCATACACCTGCTGGATAGCAGTAGGCCAACAGTATCTTAATGTATTCCACTTTACAGACTAAATTTCCCCTGTGGTAAAACAGTAGGCCTACCTCCCGCATTTTCACGTAATTTCCGGGATCTTGGGAGAGTCCCAAAGAACTTGTCAAGTTTTGTCCACTCAGCGAGATCTGCCAACTTTCCCTTAATATCAACTTTTAGACCTCCTCTCTCTCTCTCTCTCTCTCTCTCTCTCTCTCTCTCTCTCTCTCTCTCTCTCTCTCTCTCTCTCTCTCTCTCTCTCCACCTCCCAGCCATTTTGATCAAGCTCTTATTCTCGTTATTATTACTATTATTGTTGTTATTACTATTATTATTATTATTATTATTATTATCATTATTATTATTATTATTATTATTATTATTATTATTATTACTATTAGTAGTAGTAGTAGTATTTTTCCGTAGTCATTTGGTCGTTTGGGTTTCAGCCCTGTCGATTGGCAGGTCCCTGTTACGATGGTCAGCGTCGGGCTTGTATAAACCACCTTCATCAAAGATTGTTGAACACCCTTATTTAGATATATGTATGTATATAGAAGAGAATTCTAATACCGCAAACGTCATCACGAGTCATTGTGATTGTTTCCTTTTTAATACTTGGTCTTCACGAATGCGTAACTTATTGCTGCAGCAACGCTATGGCTGGGCGTTGTTCGTGTGGACGGACACAGTCCTTGCAGATGGCGCTGGTGGGTTGCTCAAGGGGGGGTATATAAGCCTATCGGTTTGCCCTTTATAAGGACGTGCACGTGATGGGTTCGCCGCCTGGATTATTAAGTGCTCTTGGTGGCTTGAGCTTACGGCACAACAAGATGTGTCGCCAGCACACACGACAGGGAGAGTCTGATGCCACGATCGGGGCCATGTTATATAGCGTAGGCTCATTGTTTACATGTGGAAGGGCATGGCATGACGTCATGAACACGAACGGTACGGCCCTTGCCTAGTGGATATCCTTGGGCACGAAGGTACGGCCTTTGAGCACGTGACTGGAGCAAGAGGGTACGAACCTAGAGCACGACGGTACAACCCTTGAGCACGCGACGGCACGACCCTTGAGCACGCCGACGGCACGACTCTCAGGCTCGATGGTACGACCCTTGAGCACGTGACGGCACGACGTTTCGAGCACGGCGGTACGAACCACCTTTGGCATGACGTCTTTGCTTGGATCCGTATAGCCTGGCCTTTGACCCAACTTATAAAGAGTCACTTCCAAGGCCAGGCCTTCATACGCCAAGGGTCAGTATGATGGATACTCGTGTTCCAGGCCGCGTGCCTAAGGCCCGCCCTGTGGACACCTGGACAAGGGAGACGCCAGGAACGGACCGCTGCCACAGGTTCCGACCGTCTCGTTCCCTCTACTTGGCCTCTCGTGTTCTCATGTACTTAGCTGGTAGTTAATAGTAAAGGGCGTCTCAAGTGGGGCCCCGGGGATGCCCTCAGTAGCCCAGACTGCACGGACGTAACTATTTCCGGAGTACTTAAGTACCGATGATGTAATTGCTCTTTTAGGGTGAAGTACAATATCATTATGACAGGCATAGTTCTATATATATATATATATATATATATATATATATCCCTGGGGATAGGGGATTAAGAATACTTCCCACGTATTCCCTGCGTGTCGTAGAAGGCGACTAAAAGGGGAGGGAGCGGGGGGCTGCAAATCCTCCCCTCTCGTTTTTTTTTTTTTTTTTAATTTTCCAAAAGAAGGAACAGAGGGGGCAGGTGAGGATATTCCAAAAAAGGCCCAGTCCTCTGTTCTTAACGCTACCACGCTAATGCGGGAAATGGCGAATAGTTTAAAAGAAAAGAAAAGAATATATGTATATATATATATATATATATATATATATATATATATATATATATATATATATATATATATATATATATATATTAGCATACCTTGTTGTGAGGGAAGATTCCCAAGTGAGTGTATTTTCTCATTATTTTATATTTTTCCAAGTGTTAATTTTACCTCATTGTTAACGAAGAAGGAAATGCTAAGTATTGACACACACACACACACACACACACACACACACACACACACACACACACACACACACACCAGGTATAATTAGTACATTCCAAGTTTTGTTTGTGTTCCAAACGTATCGTAGGTTGTGGCTGTGGGTGCTTCTTGCCGTTGTAGGAGGAAGGCTTATTGACACGGCTAGGAAAGGCTCTGAATTATTATTGTTGTTATTATTATTATCATTATCATTATTATTATGCAGTTATGATCATAAAATTATTATTAGTATTATTATTATTGTTGTGCGTGATACGATCATAAAGATATTATTAATAGTAGTAGTAGTTGTAGTGGTAATGGTAGTCAATAGCGTCATTACCTTTATGATAATCATGGTGCAGTTTGCTGTACTGTATTGATCATACACATCCCAGTACTCCCTCCTGTCATGATGCGAGTCACTGTTGTCATCATCGTAACCATCATCTTCACAGTTAGATTCTGTTCGATGTCAAGATGAGTCTTTGAATCACCGAAGTTGTCATAGAAAAATCATATGTATGAAGTGGAGAGCAGCAACGCTATTACCTATGTGGCGGGGCAGCGATAGGAATGGATGAAGGCAAGTATGAATATGTACATGTGTATATATGTATGTCTCTATGTATATGTATGTATATGTTGATGTATGTAAATATGCGTTTCATGGCGCTACCTCGCTGACGCGGGAAACAGCGATTAAGTATAATATATGTATATATATATATATATATATATATATATATATATATATATATATATATATATATATATATATATAGAGAGAGAGAGAGAGAGAGAGAGAGAGAGAGAGAGAGTTGCTATGCCTGGTCGAGATTTATGCTACGAGTGAAAACTCCCCTTTAGGAATGTTGTATCAATGGCACTAGTGTCTCGTCAAAGAACGTCTCGCCTCAGTGAAGTCTACATTTCTCTGCTACTGGAAGTAACTTAGCCTTGGGCTGGAGGAGCCTTTAGAAAGGTCCTGGGTAACAGGGGATTCTTCTATAGAAATTGACCCTGGGGTGGTTATGAATGATATATATATATATATATATATATATATATATATATATATATATGACAGTTCGTGTATGGATGTGAGCGGATGTAGTCTTTCTTCGTCTGTTTCCTGACGCTAACCTCACTGACACAGAAAACGGAGTTCAGGCATAGAAGAATATATATGTGTGTGTCTGTGTATCTGTGTCTGTGTCTATGTGTGTGCGTGTGTCTGTGTGTGTGTGTGTGTGTGTGTGTGTGTGTGTGTGTGTGATGACAACCTGAGGGAGTCGAGCCGATGAAAGGGACGAATATTTACCAAGCAGTAAAACCTGGAATGTTAGGTCCGTGGACTTCCAGACGCCCCCGTCTGGCACAACTGGAGCTTGCGTAACCCAGCGGCAGTGTGTTCCAGGGAACCTCCTTATGTGCCTTTGTCTCGGGCCAGACAACGCCAGGCCAGGCCAGGCCAGGAGGAGTAAGGAAGGTCACTAAGGAAGTTAAGTTACAATAATATGGTTTGTATGGCTGGGTTCCATACTGGGAGGACAGAGGTAACTTCCTTTACAATTTATTGATTCGTCTATCTATCTGCCTGTGTGTGTGTGTGTATATATATATATATATATATATATATATATATATATATATATATATATATATATAGAGAGAGAGAGAGAGAGAGAGAGAGAGAGAGAGAGAGAGAGATTTATTAGTACTTTACCTTTTAAGGTAAAGCGGATTCTGACTGTCTTTTTACATGCCTGACTGAATCTCACGTGAATCAGACTTTTAATTTGTGCATTGTGGATATCTTGATTGAATTTGAGGTCGTGCCACTGAAGGGCTGGGTGACCGAAGAGAGAAGGTCGGCTGTCGGGTGAGAACTGCATGGGATAGATGGATAGGTAGATAGGTACATGCATGCATAGAGAAATAGACAGGTACATACGTACTGACATACATACATAAGTAGATAGATATAGATAAGTAAGGAAGAGATTGTCCGTACGTCTGTCAATTGGCGAGTCAGTGAGGAACAAGATTTCCAGTCCTCTCTCTATTCCAGTCGTCTAGTCAGTGAAGCAGTCCATGGTCTGGCCCACCAGGCCAGTGAGTGGGGGTTTGTCAAGAGGGTGAGGGGTTGGGGGAAGGGGAAGACGGGGGTTTGGGGGAAGGGGAGGGTGTAAATGCAAATTAGGTTCTGAGTGAGAAAGTTAGGGAGGAAACAGCTGTTTGGGAAGAACCAGCTGTTCGTGTCTAGGACACCTGGGGGTCTGAGGGGGTAACGTTGCGGGGGTGGGGGAGCAGTGCTTGGTGCTGCACTACTATTGAACCGCACCAGCTGTCCTGCCCACGCCACCAGCTGCCTGCCTGCCTGCACCACCAGCTGCATGCCCAACCCACTACCTGCATTAGATGTCTTGCGCACACCACTAGCTTCCAGTTCACAACACCGGCTGCATTAGCTGTCCTGCCCACACCACCAGCTGCACTAGGTCTCTTGCCACACCACCAGTTGCCCGTCCACATCACCAACTGTCCTGCCAACACCACCAGCTGCCTGCCCACACTCGCATCTTGATTTGGTCTGACCACGCTTGTGGGCCAGCATGCCCCTGGAAGCTTCTTGTGGTTATAGTCTCCCTCGTTTACAGCTCTCTGTTGTTGTCAGCTCTGTTGTTGTCAGCTCTCCGTTGTTGTCAGCTCTTTTGTTGTCATCTCTGTTGTTTACAGCTCTCTGTTGCTGTCAACTCTACGTTGTTGTCAGTTCTCCTGTTGTCAGCTCTGTTGTTGTCAACTCTCCGTTATTGTCAGCTCTCCGTTGCTGTCAGCTCTCTGTTGTTGGCAGCAGCTTCATTTTTGTGTGTAATTGTAATAACAGTTCATTGAATTTCAGGCCGCCATTCGACTGAAAATACGCAGCTGGAGTATTACAGATATTACAGAACTGGGAGGGTCATAGTGGTAACAAGTTAACTAGTTATAAAAGAGCTTAACGTAGTTCCAGGTGGGGGCTGGATATTCCCATGTGGACAAGCACATCAGTGAGGCACACATCTACACAGCCACCAGAGTAGCAGGGATACAGGAAGGTTCAGAGTAAATAGTACAGTTTGTATGTAGATACACAAATTGAACGTTAGATGATGAATGTTACAGTAATATTGTAGTTAAGTCTGTGTAAAACTATTTTTTAATTGCCTAATTGTGTTGTATGGGGAGGGAGTTTTTCTCTCTCTTTCTCGTGTGTGTATGTGTGTGTATGTGTGTGTGTGTGTGTGTATGTGTGTGTTCCTTCCTTGACTAACTCTGGTAGTTTTGGACCTTTCAAAGGGCCTTTATTTTTAGCATGCTTTTTCCACTCGAAGAAAATGGATCCAGACAACAGAAAAATGATTTTTGATCTTGTCCCACTCGGTAGACATATCCTTTGGTGGAACTTATTGAAGACTAGTGCAGAAAACATCCACCACACATACACGGGAATGTGTAGGTGTGTGTCCACGCGCGCGTGTGTGTGTGTGTGTGTGTGTGTGTGTGTGTGTGTGTACGCTTCCACATACTACTGTGCATCGTTACATTGCTATGCACCTGTTATTTTTTTCATCTGTTGGATGTCATAATACTGTCTCAGGCAGTACTGATTCATTATTTCCCCCACTCCTTCATGCCTGTAGTCTTACCATAATGGAGCCGTGGTGAGGGCGTCTGTGCATACAAGCACCAAACGGGGACACAGGTCAGCCTCACGCTCGGTACAAAGTGTTGCGAATCACAGAAGAACATGGTTCGTACACTTTCCCCAAGTAGCACTTCCCAGAACTTTCTTTCCTAGCCCGGATAGAATGGAGCCAGTGCTTCTGTGGAATTTGAACAGCACAGGCCACCACCATGGTCAAGGGACCAACCAGCATAGGCCACCATCATGGTCAAGGGAGGGACCAGCACAGGTCACCACGGCCAGAGCGACCGAACAGGCCACAACTGGGTGAGGAGGAGGGAGGGGGAGGGTCTGAAGTGGGGAGGGTTGTACACAGTTTTGGGAGGGGGGCATGAGGGGTTAAAATGGAGGAAGTCAAACTGTGGACCACGTTCGGCTACTACATTAAGCGTCCGAAATGATCGAAGCTTCGAAGCTTGTCCGAAGCTTGGTTTGAAGAAAGGGGCCGTCGAAGCTGATTAAGCGTAGGGACATGATGCGTGGAGCCTTCCGCCGCCATACAGGTAAAGTCATCCAGATTTACAGTGTTTACACTCTCGAGACTTACAGTGTTTACAGAGTTCGCAAGTAGGTGCACATTAATCGTGTGTACATATGGCCAGGTTGTTTACAGGAGGTCAGAAGCAGGTGACTCTGGCTCTGCAGTGGTGGTCGGCAGAGGTCCTCAGTGTTTACACAGTTCACGCACTGGTCTCCCCTGATTCGGTCGCGGGGGTGAAGTTACCCGATTCACGCTCGATTCCCGCGCAGCGCAGATGTGCATCTGTTTCAGCACAGATGTGCACCTGTTTCAGCACAGATGTGCACCTGTTTCAGCACAGATGTGCATCTGTTTCAGCACAGATGTGCATCTGTTTCAGCACAGATGTGCATCTGTTTGAGCACAGATGTGCACCTGTTTCAGCACAGATGTGCATCTGTTTCAGCACAGATGTGCATCTGTTTCAGCACAGATGTGCACCTGTTTCAGCACAGATGTGCATCTGTTTGAGCACAGATGTGCACCTGTTTCAGCACAGATGTGCCCCTGTTTCAGCACAGATGTGCATCTGTTTGAGCACAGATGTGCACCTGTTTCAGCACAGATGTGCATCTGTTTCAGCACAGATGTGCACCTGTTTCAGCACAGATGTGCATCTGTTTCAGCACAGATGTGCACCTGTTTCAACACAGATGTGCTCCTGTTTCAGCACAGATGTGCATCTGTTTCAGCACAGATGTGCACCTGTTTCAGCACAGATGTACATCTGTTTCAGCACAGATGTGCACCTGTTTCAGCACAGATGTGCATCTGTTTCAGCAGAGATGTGCACCTGTTTCAGCACAGATGTGCGCCTGTTTCAGCACAGATATGCACCTGTTTCAGCACAGATGTGCATCTGTTTCAGCACAGATGTGCCCCTGTTTCAGCACAGATGTGCACCTGTTTGAGCACATATGTGCACCTGTTTGAGCACAGATGTGCTCCTGTTTCAGCCCAGATGTGCATCTGTTTCAGCACAGATGTGCACCTGTTTCAGCACAGATGTCCAGTGTTATCATCACAGATGTGCAATGGCTTCCGTACAGCTGTGCAGTGTTTCCAGTACAGATGTGCAGTATTTTCAGTACAGATGTGCAGTATTTTCGGTACAGATGTGCCGAGTTTTCAGTACAGATGTGTAGTATTTTCGGTACCGATGTGCATTGTTTTCAGTACAGATGTGCAGCGGCTTCCGTACATAGGTGCAGAGTTGGTGTAATACCTCCCCTTCCCTTCCCCATCACGACGAAAGGCGTCTATAGACCGTTTCTACGTGGCCGCCAGGTGCACGTGGTGACGGTGAGCCACTACGTCACTCTGTTCCCCCAAGACGGTACAGTAGACCCCGCCTGTCGTTATTCTCATGTCGTCAGCTGTGCAGAGTGGGGGTGGCGTGTCATTGTGGGGACTGTTTTGTCTTCATAATTATTCATCTTTGTGGTTATATACCAATTTTTGGTAACGTCCCAATGTGAGCGATTTTTTTTTTCAGTGTTTGTATCGTTGATCTGTGTATTCAGGAGTATTGACTGATTAGTGCCGTTATCAGTCGAAGGAGGGCGTGCTGTCGGTGTGATCGTAGGGCAGCGTGTTGTCGAAGGAGTGCTTGGTATCGTAGAGGATGTTAACGTAGGGGGGGTATCGTAAGGGAGCTTGGTAAGTTCTGGCATCGTAGGAATTGCTCGGGGTGTGTGTGGTGGTATTGTATCGGACATGGGTCTCGATGGTGTAGTAGGAGAGCCAGGTATCGTTTGGCACCGAAGGAGAGTTGGTGGTATCGTAAGAGAGCTTTTGGTATTAGCCATGTCCTTAGAGGAGCTTGGTATCGGTTGTATCGTGGGAGAGCTATGATTAGAATGCCATAGATAATTGACAGTTGTGATCAAGTCACCCCTCACCCTTCTCTCTTCCACGGTGGACAGATGTCTGCCGTCTAACCTCGCAGTGTAAGTTCAGTCCTGTTAATTCTGGGGTTGTATCAGCCTTGTTGTCCTCCTCTCAATATCCTCCGTTAGGTCTTAGTAAATCTCTTGACGGACGTCCAGTGACCAAACTTGGAGAGGCGCATTGTAGTGTTTGGCGTAATGGTCACCGCGTATAGCGTGTTGAGCATTTTCATGGCCGGGAACGTAATCGCGATTCTGAATTGTCATTTTCACGAACGTAAACATGATTTTAACGATTGCCGCGAGACAGTGTGTGTTCAGGTGGCACGTGAGGTAGTGTGGAAGAACCCCCACACAAGTTTCCGCAGCTCGTATCATGCCGTATTTTTGTTCCAGGACCTCCGTCCTCTGTGTACCACTCGTAGCATTTCCTTGGGTTGAATGCCACGGACTAGACCAACTTTTTCAGTTGTCTCTCTTCCCCCCTTGTAAGTTGTCGCAGTCTTAACGTGTTCACTTACGTTTCCTCACTTACGTTTCCTTGATGACCTTCGCACCGGCCGCAAACATGCGGAGGTATAGGTCTGAGCCTCGTGTCAGTCATCTGCTTAGATCAGGCAGGGCAGTAGTCACAGGACCGGGTCCCTCCAGACACGCCGTTGATGAAGCCGCCCATTCCCCAACCCCCCGTGACAAGCGTCCTTTTGTTAGCTTCTCTTGAGATGATTTGTATCTGAAGATCCAGGTTCTTGACCCGTCTTCTGCGTGGCATAGTGTCAAACGCTCTCCGGTCCCAGGACTACACGCACATACATTCAACCCTACCTTCTGTTTGGTCTAAGACGGAGCTTAGACAAAGTCCAAGTCGAAATTTGCATGACCTCTGTGTGTGTGTGTGTGTGTGTGTGTGTGTGTGTGTGTGTGTGTGTGTGTGTGAGTGTTTATTATGTTATACATGTATTCCTCAATGCTCTGGTGCATGGTAAATATATCACCGTAGTATGCACTGATGTGCCAATTGCATATCTTGTTTCAAGAGTAACAGATGTTCCAAACTGTGATCCTCCAATCTATTCACGTTCGAATATTGCACGGAATCAGGAGAATGTAAAGAGAAATACCAGTTTTCGTAATTGAACTTGACGGGGATCATATATGTTGTTATTATAGGAAATAAAATCCCTATCGGGCATCCTCTCTGCTAATAGTTGCCGGTTTGGGAATTATTGAGAGAATACTTTTTTATTGGGGGGAAAAATTGCCCGGTGGTTGTTGATGCTGGTAATTAATTCTGACAGACGTAATTCCGCAGCTTACTGATTGGGCGAGAGTCACGGGAGAGGAGTGTGTGGGGGAGATGGAGTGGATGGGATAGGAGTGGGAGGGGTGAGTGGGTGGAGAGGGAAGCGGAATAAGAGGGAAAGGGGATTGGGAGAAAAGTGGAGATGGGAAAGAAGGAAGGAAATGACGGGGGAAGAACTGAAGTGCAGGAGGAGAGAGAGAGAGAGAGAGAGAGAGAGAGAGAGAGAGAGAGAGAGAGAGAGAGAGAGAGAGAGAGAGAGAGAGAGAGAGAGTTGATAATGTGAGAGTATCCTGGGAGAGGGGAGGTACAGATAGTCCTGGGGAGAATCTTCTCTTCAATCACTAATTACGAAAGTTGAAATCCTGCCATTGTCCAGAAGGGGACGCTGAGAAATAATAGGGCTCATATATTTTTTTATTTTTCTCTCCCCGTCTGTCTCCCCTATTGTACAAGGCAGCGGTGAGCCGCTGCCGCCGTCTGGGAGGCTTGGGGAGGTAAGGTGGGGGAGGGGAGAGGCAAGAAACCTTTCGTAGGAAAACGGACAAAAGTTGTACGTGTTTGATAAAAGTTGGGGCATTGTGAGGGGGCCCCCCATTGTCTCCTGCCACCTCCTCTCCACCCCCCCATTCCCAAAACCTTCACCGTCCCTGCTCCCATATATCCCTCCCACCTCCCCTACATTCTGACCAACCCCCCCCCAGCCTCCAGCCACCTCATTGGGAGATGTCCGAGTCTATTAGACCGTGTGGTCTCAGGACCGACCGACCTTTCCTGTTTGGTTTGTGGACCAAGGAGGCTGAAGTCAGAAGGTGCAATTTACTAAGTAAGAGAAAGTAGTGTAAAGTGCCTAAGTCCCCGATGGTTTAAGTCATTGACTGTAGCCATTATGAACACCGGACGGTAGTAGAGACTTCCAACACGACAGCGTGGAGGAGGAGAACCCCCGAGATCTTTGTACGGTATACGTCTGTTTCGGTAAGGTCCCAGACCCAGCTCATGCATGACGCTGACTACTGTATTAGTTAGAATTGTAGCTAATTATTTTGATATGTTTTCTCTCCATAGCGATGATTAGAATTTAAGTGGGGCTTGTTTGTGAATGTCTTGGTCTTGGGCCGGGCTGCGGGGGTTGAAAGACGGCTCCACGAAAACAGCTTAAGGTTAGGCATGGTGTATGGGCCCCTCTCTGTCCTCCATGTTGCTTTGTGTCTGTGTAATGCATGTATTGCTGTCACTGACAGTTTACTCTGTGTCTTATTGTGTCATGTGGTCTTGTGTCACGAGTGATGATTTTGGCTCTTTTTTTTTTTTTGGCCGGTAGTGATTTAGCTTTGGTCAGTCTCTGATGTATCTTGTCTGTCAATACACATATGTACGTAGTTTTACCATTCATGATATATATGGGTGTACAGGATGTCTTCATTATATGTATATTGTGTTATTTACTTTTGTTTTATAATTCGTGCGTTTATGTATATATATGATACATAAGTGCATATATATTTAACACTCTTTGAGGTAATCATTATACTTGTCTTTGTATGATTATAATCATCACTATACCAAACATAACTGAATTAGGTTGTATGATACACGAGTATGTTTGTGTTCCTTATCCCCAACCATTACTGATTGTGGCTCAGTGATGCCTGAGATACATGATGGCACTGTACCCTTCATGAGTCATGTTATTGTAAGCTGTAACTGTACCTCCATTGAGGATTGAGGCTGTGTGGCTCATCTCGGTGTTTCCTTCTCTTACAGGTATGCCAACGTGACCTGAAGGTGCACACGAGTTGTCCTAAGTCTCCCCTGACCACACGCAGTAAGTCCTCAGCATACGAGAAATGAGGAAAATGTGGTAAGGTTGAGCTCCCGAGTTATGTTATTGTTATTATTATTATTATTATTATTATTATTATTATTATTTTTATTATTATTGCTGCCGGAGGGTTGACGTAATTAGTCATTCGCATTTGACCTGATTGATGGCGACATTACATAGTCTTTTAACTGGAATTTTAAGAATGTTAATAACAATGGATGTCAGGGGACGCTTGAACACTCCTGCTGCTCGTGCTGCAGTAATGATTACTGCTTGTATGGAGACTCTCCCAATGTGTGGTGCTACTTTGCTCTCCTCGGCGGTAAATTACCGGGAGTGTATCGTGGCACAGAGCTGTCCACGAAGTGGGGACGGGAATGTATGTGTACCTTTAACCTCCACCCCAGCACGACGCTACTTCCCTTTGGCTACGATGGCCTTTGATCTGAATCCTTAAGGGTCGTACCGTCCTGATTGTTGGGTTTGATTATTTGTGTTTGAGATAGAGAGGAAAAATTGGTGTCGAGGTTTCGTGGTTGGTACAGAGGCTTGGTATTCGCAGGTTAAACAAGGGAGCATTTAGCGGGCTTGGTAAAATCGCTGACGCGCGCCAGGCTTAGCGTAAAATTCCACAGTATCCTCTTGCAAAATGTGAGCTGGCCGGGATCATGTTGTACGGTGCAGTGAGTCTGTCAGAGAAAAGTCTGGGTGCTCAGGGGGCATACGCACTCTGTATGCGTACCCTTTCGTGGCGGTGTGTCTGTGGCGGTGAGAACGCAGCTGTTCGTTAATGTTCGTGAATGCGAACATGAAACTCGATCGGTTGACGCGGGTGGTTGGGTTGATGTGGTTGCCTGTGCTAGTGGATGACCGGTCGTTTCTGCAGCGGATGTTTGAAAGACTCTGGACTTTTTTTTTTGGGTGGATGAAAGTCGTCATCGTGAGGGTTGATGTTCCTGTGATTGTGAGGAGGGTTGTGATGCCCGTGTGGAGGACTGCGATGTCAGGAGTGCATGATGGAGTGCGTACCAGGGTAGGATATACCGTGACCTGACCACGTATATATGCGCCGGATCCCTGAGGATCAAGTCAGAGGCAAGTCCACTGTGCCCCAAGGGTCGTACCTTCGTGCTGAACCGCAAAAGCAGGCGCTAGTGCCGTAATGGGTACTTAGTCGCTACCACCTTCGTCAGTCTTCGTGCGAAGGTGACGCTCGTTTCCCTCCCTAGACGATGGGCGTCGAGTCATAGCTAGAGGCACCTCTGTCTTGCCCCACCCCCGGCCTATAAACCTGTCATGACGTATGCAAGACGTATATGAACTACGACTGCATGGTCAGCACGCGATGTTTCGTACTGTTTTGGCTTTGGGTTCAGATGAAAAGTGCTCACCCGGACTTGCTTTTCAAAAGCTGGATGGCATTACAGGCAGGTCCACACCAGCACGGAGACCCTGTTGTTGTTTTTTCTGCCATTGTGAGTACTGGACCGTCAGCTGACGGGTGTTGCAGTAGAGAACTCTTCTCGTGATGTGGTAGATAGATAGATAGAGAGATAGATAGATATATGGCGGAGAGGACTTTTTTGTGTGTGTATACATAAGAGTTTGATGTGTCCGGAAGAGATAACGCAGGTTATTTGAATAAGAAAAAATCTTTTCATATTTTTCTTTATAAAGCTTTTGTGATATTTGTATTTTCGTTATGCCTGAAGCAGCGCATAGCTAATTAGCTACGTTGGTTTCGCGGGCTGTCTGCTGCCCCAGCGGACCAGCTGTGGACCAAAGCTGAGGGTCTGATCTACCAGGCTGTTTGACGCTGTGGCTCTCCATCTGTTACACATTATGTTGTGCACCCTGGCTGGTCTGGTACGTACGTACGTTCTTGTACTTTTTCTCTTCATGTGGGTGAAGGGAAGGCTTGGCCTCACTGAATCCGATGACGAAATAAGAGGATAGTGTTGTGTGTGCTTGTGGGAGTGCCGGGGGGGGGGGGGGGAGGTTGTTGGCCAGGGTGGGGTGGGGGTAGTGTTGGCTCTGGTAGGGGGGGGGGGAGGAGGGCTCTGTACTGGCTGGCCTGAGTCGTGTGCTTGGTGGTGGAAAAGCTGGTCTGTGGGGAAGAATTTTTTGTTAAATATTTATGACTGAGATATGATGTGTGTGTGTGTGTGTGTGTGTGTGTGTTCGTAACCGCGATGATTTTAGTCACTATACATATAGGATGGCTTCATACTGAAATGGGTTTTTAGTCGTCGCACTCGAGGGGTATATCCTTTATACTGAAAGGGCTAAGTCTTCGTACTGAAGGGGTTAAGTCATCGTACTGAAGGGGGCATGTTGTCGGCCAAGTTACGTGGCCAGACGTATAACGTAATGCCGTAATGTGTCGACGCCGGAGCGCGACACTGTGACGCACCTTTTTGTCGGCTGTCAACTGTTTTACTGTTGTAACACACACTGTTGTGGAGTCACGATCTTCAACACTCCAGACTGAAGCGTCTGCTGTTCTCATTATCCCAAAATCTGTTTTAACGACTTCAGGAAAAGATCATCCTCTCAAAACCTCCTTCAGTATGTCTGTTACGTGGTTGTGTGTGACAGGATAGGTAGGAGGGCTCAGTAAATTCGCCGCTGTTGAGGTAAAAGCAAAATCTCTCGTCTTGTCGTAAAGGAGCGACGACGACGTTACACACGACTGTTACAACGTGCGTCGGAAATCATGGATTACGTCTGGAGTCGTCGTATATGGATGTACTGTAGCAACGTCTGTTTTCGTAGATACTGAGTGTATGATAACGAAGCTTATGGAAACGCTGTGGACCCCAGATGATTAATCACACGCGTCAGAGATGATTAATCACTGTATATGTGAAACGCGGCGATTGATGGAGAATACTAATTAGAATGCAAATTGTGAAAAGAATTGTAAACATAACTGTCATTTGGCGTTACAGGATTGGAGTTTAGGGGGGGGTGATATCCATACTCCATTGGAACAACTGGAAAATAGAACTAATCAATCATTGTGGGACGTTGGGAAAACCATTTACAAGGGAGACCAGTTTACAGTTGTCAGTGGTGAAATCGGTGGAATAAGTTGGTTCTTCTTCTTCTTCTTTTCTTCTCCACCTTCTTTTTCTCCTTTTTCTTTCTTTCTTCTTCTTCTTCTCTCCACCTTTTCTCCTTTTTCTTTCTTTCTTCTTCTCCACCTTTTCTCATTTTTCTTTCTTTCTTTCTTCTTCTTCTTCTTCTTCTTCTTCTTCTTCTTCTTCTTCTTCTTCTTCTCCTCCTCCTCCTCCTCCTCCTCCTCCTTCTTCTTCTTCTTCTTCTTCTTCTTCTTCTTTCTTCTTCTTCTCCTCTTCCTCCTTCTTCTTTTTCTCCTTTTTCTTTCATCTTCTTCTTCTTGCTTTTGTTACAAGTGGTGTGCACGTTGCCCACGACAGAGCGCACGGAAGCTACCCCCTGAGTGACGTAACCTTATGAAACTTGAAGGAACTTCCTGCGATCTAATCTGACTTGGATTAACCTGTCTCGACCCAGCTTTGCCTAAGCTTAAGTCGCCCAAGCCCAAGCTAAGCTGACCTAAGCCCAAGCCAGCTCTTCCTAGCCTAAACCCAGCTTGAAAATGAGGCGTATATAGTGTCATCCGGGCTGGCGATGAACCAATAAGGACCATAATAAGGGCATGATTGATCAGACTAACGTCATTACAAACCCAGGACGCCCTTGGGCCGTATGGTGTGTATATACCTTTCTTTCCTCCTGACGCTGGCGAACATTTTATTCACACCCGGTAATTTGATGATGGCTAAATGTAATTATTCAGGTAGTCATTTAATGCTTTATTTGATCTAAGTATTCAATTATCTACACAGTGTTCAGGTTATATGCTGGTTATATTCAATGTAGTTGTTTCTTGTGTAAAACGCCTCGAGATTTATTTACAGGTTTCTGTCCACGTGCAGAGCTTTTAAGATGTCGCCAATTTACAACGCCTCCTCTGGGGGATTTACGTAAATGTGTAATCACTCTGGCTGAAAAGTAGTGTGATCCCTTATTGGTAGATTCTCTGGTGTCCGTGGCAGATCCTAGCAGCTCATAACTGATGCCCTAACACGTCTTGTGGTAATTAGCGCTGTGGGTAGGTGGTTAATGAGGCCCCTCATTAGCGTCCCCCTCCCTTTTATTCGCGGGAGATTAGCGTCCACAGGAGGGTGTCTGTCCCGTGTTTACCCCACGTTTTCTGTTGTTGATGTCCCGGGACGTTTGGCAGACACAAGACGGAGGAGATGCGTATGTACAGTGATTTCATCCCTCCCTTCATCCCTGAGCCTGACGGTGTAAGAGTCACGCACACTTACCATTCATTTTTCATTCGCAATTGATCATTTTCCTGTGAGTTACATATAGTTAGATGCATGTTTCCACGGGCCCAATGTTAATCAGGATGTTTGAACACGTAAGAGCTGATCTGTTGTTTGAGCACGTTGTTGAATGGGTGTTGACGGACTCCAATATCATCCCTGCTAGTGTTACCTGAGGGGACACACCGGCCAGCCTCGTCACACTGTTCACTAGCGTGTGTCGTAGTGTGTCATAAGACTTTAGCCCAGAGTACTACAGATGGACGTGCATATTTTTCTCAAAAATCTACAAAGGCCGCCTGATCTTCATTGAGTACCACAAACGAAGAAGACCCCGATCTCCTTCCTATCAACTCAACCTTACAACGGTACGACCCATGGAGCGCGATGGTACCAACACTTGCATACGACGACACGACTCGATCATGATTAATACGACTTGACCCTTGAGTGCGACGGTGTGACCATGTCAGCACGACGGTACGACCCGTGGGCTTGAAGACGCTTTAGAGTTTACGCCGTTCCGCCCAAGGGTCGTACCGTCGTACTTAATACGTTAACGACGTAAAGGTTCGTTTATTACAGCCATTTTTTTGTGTGTTAGCCATCACATACCTCTCGAGAGATGGCGAGTTTAGCGGGTGCTGTTGTGTTCTGTTGTCATGAAGAGTGAGGTTTAAATGAGGAGTGAGGTTTACGGAGACATGAAAGACGCCGCAGGATAAGACTGTGAGGTTATGTGAGTTGGTGTAGGTAGGAAGGAGTCCCGTGGCGCTGATGGTGGATTAGATGCGGCAGGAACCCCGTCCCCTACTAAGGATAGGTGCATCGTGCTTGGGGGTCTCATGAGGTAGCTATAGGAGAGTCTGTGTAAGAAAGTACTGACTAGCCTGGGTCACCCCCTCTTATGCCTATCATAGGCAGAGAATTCCTTTGTTTGAAGGTGTGTCACCCGCGGCCGCAAGTCCTGGTCGGTTACACACCTGTGCCCCGGTCTGGCCAAGTGCCTCGCTGCTGGCTTGTCGCTGTAGATTGTTGCATGTACATTAAAGGTTATAACATTGAAGATAGTAACGGTTTCAATCAACTTCTTTTCGTGACGGGGGACGTGCTGCAGTTGCGTGTCGAGATCTCGAGGTGGTGACGCTCAGAAGGGAAGAGGAAATGCCGAGCCGAGGTCCCGTAGCTTTGCTGACGATGCGGCGGAAGGAAGGCGGGTTTGGTTAGCTCGCATAATACTTCGGCGTTTTCGAGGTATTTGCTGCTGGTGCGGGGGAGGAGATAGCTAAGATATAGGATCCACGATAGAAAATGGCGTTGACGGATCTGTGGTAGGAAATGGCGTTGACAGTGTCCAGCGAGGCCGTTGCTGGTTGAGGAAGGTGTGGGCGTAATCGCCCATTGGAGGGCTCCTTGTAGGAGACTTCTTCCAGACTCAGGCAGGTCTCGTGTGTCCGGTAGACGGTATACCGACGTGCCTGGCACAAGGGACATTATAAAAAGCAGATTCTAAGTAAAGCTTGACCGTCGGGTTCGTCACGGTTGGGGCTGCCTGAAGGATTATAGACGTAGCAGAGCGAAAGCCGATATTGTCCCCCTGCCCCGGGCACATGGCGGCCTCGTAAAAGTCACACGAGGTTTCCTCGTTTGCTTGATGAGATGATGACAGTGTTGGGTGCCTAATGCCGGCTGTGACTGATGACGTCCTCATGTCAGGTGAGTGTCAGCGAGCGTGCAGGACGCATGTGCTGACGCTGAGTGACGTCTCAACATGTGTTTGCTGCAGTACTGTGTGTGTGTGTGTGTGTGTGTGTGTGTGTAATTCTAGAGATTATGTGACTACCTTTTGGTAGTGTGTGTGTGTGTGTGTGTGTGTGTGTGTGTGTGTGTGTGTGTCTAGCGATTTGATAACTCCAGCAATCCCGTTATGTAAGGTTTAAACGACGTGTGTGCGCGCGTCACGATTTTCCATACGTTTTACATAAGTGCGCGCACGGTGGTGTGACCTCTGCTCAACTGACAGGTCAGAGGTCACGCACGTCGTCACAGAACCCCAGAGGTCGTAGCGTGGTGGTCAGTGGTGGTCTTCGCCGTGTGGTCAGGACGCCGTTAATGTCAGGGGGACAGTATTGCTGGTGGGTCATTATTAAAGTGGCTCATGTGATGGACCTGCTGCAGTAAATAGTGGCATTTTACAACTCGTGCAGTGAATATGACAATATTTTATTTTTCCCTTTTCTCTGCCGTGCCTGGAAGGCCCAGGTTAATTAGGGTAATTAGCCACCTGTGCGTTTGGCATGAGCGGCCAATTATAGGCACACATTTTATGGCCACCGTCTCTGGGAATCCTGACGACCAAAGGAAAAGAAGAATATTCCTTTTCATTTACATGGGACGTGTGGAGACGCACTCCTTCAGGTGTACCCAACCCGCCACTTTACGTAGAGATTTATTGATGGTGTGAGGGTCTGATTCCTGGGTGTAATGTACTGCTGCTCAGTTTTCTCTTGTGTGTGTTTGATGAATTATTGAGAATATTAGGACAGAAGAAAAGGTAAGAGGTCACTGGCATTTGAATTTAGTGAATTGGCAACGTTCTGTGTGTGCGTGTGCGTGTGTGTGTGTGCGCGTGTGTGTGTGGTAGTGTGTGTGTGTGTGTGTGTGTGTGGTAGGCAAGGATGATTCGAGTCGACCACACCGCACGCCAACCTTCGAGACACGCACGGGGAGTAATGGTGGCCCCGCGCGCGCGCTCACAAGCACGCGAGTGGCGCATCCGTACGCTACGGCCGTCACCGCTCAGCCGGATGATCTCTGGCTTGATGGATGCGTGGGGGGGGGTTAGGAGGAGGTTATGTAACCAAGTAATACTCTCTCTCTCTCTCTCTCTCTCTCTCTCTCTCTCTCTCTCTCTCTCTCTCTCTCTCCCGGTAGCGGCCAGGGTGTGATCGTGGACCGCAGTATGTGTTATCTCTTTGAAATATTCCCGCGTGATACATTAATCTTAAAGCATACGAGAGGCTGATGGAAGAGTGGGCGGGGGTGTTGCTATATCATCACAAGACGCCAGTCGCCGCACACCATCGAAGGAAAAAAAACTATAGTGATACATTAGTGTTGGCTGCCGATAGAAATACATACGTCTGGGATCTATGTCTTGGTATTCGTGAAATATGGAGGGGTTTACATAATCACATGACGCCCCTCATGCATCATCGAAGAAAAAAACTATAGTAATACATTAGTGTTGTCTATCAAAATACATCTGTGATCTATGTCTTGGTGTTCGTCAGAGATATATATTGAAGTGTTTGAGCGATATGTTTGGTCTCTCTGATTTTCAGGTATGTTATTGTGGTGTTGGTGTGTCTCTCTCGCTGTTAGAGTTGTTTAGTTACATTGTATGGCTGGCCAGTAACATTCTTGCTAGTGATGAGTTGTATGATGTGTGATGGGGCAGTATCGTCCATGCCAGTGTTCAGATGTATGATGGGGCAGTATTGTATGATGGGGCAGTATTGTATGATGGGGCATTATTGTATGATAGGACAGTGTTGTATAATAGGACAGTGTTGTATGATGGGACAGTATTGTATGATGGGACAGTATGGTCCACAACGCTAATGTGATAAGTGTGATTCGTTATACAGGTCCTGACATATATATGCCTGCCTGACCAGCGGTCACCGTTGAGTTGTATGTAATTATTGTATGGGCCTTACTTAATCCCGTGGACCTTACTTAATCATTACCTTGGACTTGAAGGTACCACCCTCGAGCATGACGGTACGATCCTTGAGCACGACGGTACGACCTTTGAGCACACGATGGTACGATCCTTGCCCACGACGGTACGATCCTTGCGCACGAAGTTACGAGCCTTGAGCACGTGGAGTGCTGTGGCACAGTCCTTTAGGCATGTTGACCTGGCCTTTGACCCAACCCTTACGCCTTAATACCCAAGGGCTGTAATTTCGCACCGCTTTGCTCAAGGCTCATACCGTCTTCCTCGAATGTCGCATCCTCGTGTTGAGGATCGTCCCGTCTTGTTCATGGGGTTAAACAGCATCAAAGGTCATGTTGAACTTTGGCGTAAATATTAGCTCTGCTTTTTACGTCAGTAGACTCCTGGGGTCAGTTGTAAATGCCACCCGCTGTACCTAGTTCTGTATATATATATATATATATATATATATATATATATATATATATATATATATATATATATATATATATGGTTCCTGATGCCTGTATATGTATGTATGTACTCCGTATAAATGTATATATTTACTATGTGTATATGTGTGTGTATGGTTTGGTGATACAGACATGTTTAGATGCATATTTCGGCTCCCCACACCTCCACTGACGTCAGTGACTCCAATAGAGATTGTGTGTGTGTGTGTGTGTGTGTGTGTGTGTGTGTGTGTGTGTGTAGGGGGGCTTGAGAGATAATCAAAGGAAGTGGATTGGAGGATGTTCCCCATGGCCGTGTTCCAGTCTATCCCTCCCCGCTTTCTTCACTCGTTCCTTTCCTCCACTGTCCCCCTGCCCACTTCCTTGCCTCCTGCTAAACTTTCTTCTTCTAGTACTTCCCTCCCTCCCTCCCTCCTGGCACCCCCACCCCCCCTCCCCTTCACTGTCTGGAGAGATGCGGGGAGAAGATAGAGTAGGGTTGGCCCACTGGTGGGGGCCGGGCCGTCGTGTTCACAGACTCGGTCCCTCACCAAACAGCTTTTTCTCCCTCCATTTCTTTACGAGTGTGGCAGCTTGTTGCCTGGGGTCCTCGCGGGCATGTTGAGCCGCTCCCGCCCCGCTGTCTTGATTGTTTCTAGGGGGGTGAGTCTTGTAGTGTGTAATTAACTCATTATGTAATTACCTGTTTGTACCGTGCACGAGGGAGGAGGGGGGATGGTGTCTCTTACACTCGTGGGGCGCCCCTCGTCTCTCTCTCTCTCTCTCTCTCTCTCTCTCTCTCTCTCTCTCTCTCTCTCTCTCTCTCTCTCTCTCTCTGTGTTATATCTGATCTGCCTCGTTCCGTTTTGTTCCTAGGTCGTCGTTCCTTTCTGTACGTTCGAGTGATTTTTAGGATTTCATTTTTTTTTTTTTTTTTTTCTTTGCCATTATTTTAAGTCTATTATTTCTTTGATGGGTTTCTCTGTTGATCAGGTGTGGCACACTCTTCAACAGCGTTCCCTCATAATTTGTTCTTGCATTGATATATATTTTTTTTTTACGATCATCAAAATATATCTTTTTTGAATGCGTTTCCTGTTGGTAGTTTCCAAGTGTCGCCACGCCACACTTTGCCACCATTTCTTCCTCTTTTTTTCAACGTATGAATTTGTCTAGTGAAATGTATCCTTCGTGTGATGAGTTAGGTTGTGTGAGTCTTCATGGGCCAGCAGGCCTACCCACCCTCCACAACTTGGCTGGTCGAGGCCCAATGTGTAAAGCATGAATGGGGCTTTTCTGCTCGGCTGTTCCATCAGTATTGCTTGTAAGTACATTACGAGTCCTGTGGGAGTCGAGCATTCTTAGACCCAGGTTTGTTCATCATATGTTCTCTGTTCGTCATGACTGTACAGCATCGTATTGTACAGCGTCTTGCATGCCTGTCATGCCCTTAGGGAATGGTCTTTTCGAGCCTACACTGGGAACAATGCCAAGCTGGAATATTTTTTTTTAATGGGTCAATCAGGGTTACATCCCTCCCGTCAGCGCTGTCAGTCGCTCATACCGATTCTGATTTTAGATTGAGTCGTTTCAACTGTGTTCGATTGTCTTTTCTTTTTTTTTATGGACATTGTCCATCATTTTCGTCTGGCATTGAAGGGTGGTGGTAGCACTCTGGATCATAGTTCAGTGCAGGGAGTGAATGTGCTTTGAAGAGTGTCGTCATCAGCAGTGCCTCGCCCGTCTTGATGGTCGGTTCGCAGGATCCAGCCTACCATCATCCTCGAAGGTGCATCCGATCGCTCTGGCGAGCCCGTCGTAGGTAAGATTCTTAAGGGGTTCATGGCTCTGAGGTCGTGTGTGTGTGTGTGTGTGTGTGTAGCATCCTTTCAATGATGATATTTCGGTGCGATTTTTTTTTTTCCTTTATTTTTTCTCGACCATCCTTGTGTCGTTGTTGTTCTTATATCTCCCTCAGAGACCGTCATACCACCAGTGTCCTGCTGGAACACATTATGGATTCGTGATTGTTGGATCTGTGGTCTTGACGGGCTGAGATCTCCACAGTTATTCTTGGTGTCGTGGATCTGAGTGAGGTAGAATCAGTCGTCTGGGTTCAGATGAGAGAGAGAGAGAGAGAGAGAGAGAGAGAGAGAGAGAGAGAGAGTGATTTCATATGGTGTGGTGCTTGCATTACAGTAATACCAGTTGCCACTGGCTGTGCAGGTGTGGTATATATATATATATATATATATATATAGATAGATAGATAGATAGATAGATAGATAGATAGATAGATAGATAGCCAAATGTGGGTTTTACAGTTTTAGTACGAGTATCTGTAGAACTGCGAGTAGAGTTTCCCCCTCTTCTTTTAAATCAAGGGGGCAGGCAGAGCTTTTAACGTTATATCATCATGCGACTGCAATCCTGCAGTACCGGGCTAATCCGCGCCAGAGGTGGAACCTCCTCCTCCTCTCTCTCTCTCTCTCTCTCTCTCTCTCTCTCTCTCTCTCTCTCTCTCTCTCTCTCTCTCTCTCTCTTAGCACTTCGCCACATTCCAGAGATCAGTATTGATGATGGAGCGGATCCCACACAACAGATACTACTGCACTTTTAGCTTAGCCATACGTTACTCATGTAGGATCTGGTTAGCTATTTCGCAGTTTTTTTTTTTCCATTACAGTTGTCAATCCTTTGTTTGCAGTTGTCTCATCTATAGTACCTTTTCTGAATTATCATTTTTTTTTTTTTTTGAAATTCGGGATGACATGTTTAAGAATGTACAGACTTACAGATAATTGTATAGACTTTGTTTAAGAATGTATTGACGTATAGAATATTATGTAATACACTCAGTGTAAAAATGCAGAGACTTAAGAGAAAATTAACAGACAACGTTTAAGAAGATAAGTTATAGGAAATTATATAGACTTTCGTTGAAGAAAGTATAGACTTCCAGAATATTATGTAGACTCCGTATATGTAGACTTCATATAAGAGTGTATAGGCTAATATGAGTTTATGTAGACTCCGTTTAAGAATGTGTAGACTCAATTTTCCAATGCAGAAACTTAATAATAGAAAATTTATAGACATACGCAAAATTATATGGACACCATTTATGAGTGCATAGACTTTTAAGAAAATTCTGTGGATTCCGTTTAAAGAATGTATAGGCTTCGAGAAAACTATATAGATCCTGTTTAAGAATGTATAGACAAACAGATTTATTTTTAATTGCTTGAGAGTGTATAGACCTGGAACATTATATAGACTGATTAAGAATGTTTAACAACGTACAGAAAATTTATTTATCTTTCCTCCACTTTAATTTCTCGTTCCCTTCCTTCTCTTTCCCTCCCTCTTTCGCTCTTCTGTCTCTCTCATCTCTCCCCGTCCCTCCCCCTCCTGCTAGCCCTCTCCCACCCCATCTCCCTCCTCCTCCTCCTCCTCACCACCACCACCTTCCCTCTCCGTTCCTTTATAAACAGTCGCCTCTTCCTCACTACCATGTATAAACCCGACGCCACATACCCGCCCTCTCAATCTCCATATGGATTCCCTTGCCCAGTCTTGCCTCCACCTCCCCCCCCCCTTACTCTCACCCCTCTCTCTCCCAACTTCCACTCACTCTCCTCTCCCCCCCTACCCGGTCGTCTCCGCTGGGAGTCGTAAAGAGCCTGGCCACACACCAGCTGAATCAATTCCGACCACCAGAAAACAGGGGGGAGGGTTACGGGGGTGAGAATCCTCGGGAGCATGGCATGCCTTATGGTCTTTGTCCCTCAGTACGTCTGGGTAACACTGTCTTGACCCACTCACCACAGCCCCACACCCTCCCTCCCTCCTTCCCCAGCCACCGCCACAGACAGACCTCCCCCGCCCCACGCACCTCGGGCCTGTCACCTCCTTCAGATCTGGCTTCTTCTCTTGTTATGCCAGGCTGAGTTGTGCAAATGCTGTGTTCATAAAAATTTTGTTTATATATATATATATATATATATATATATATATATATATATATATATATATATATATATATATATATATATGATTATTTCGCTTACTTTGGATGTGCCAGTTACGGACACAAGTCCACATCATGGCCGGGCCTTAATTGAAGTATGCAGGGGTTAATGAGAGAGAAAAAGAAGAGACGAGGGAAAGTATTTACGAATTTTTAGAGGAAGTGAAAGGTCTGTCTTTTGAAATGTGCCAGGTCAGTTATTGGGAAAGATATCAGAGGGTAGAGAGTTCCAAAGCTTCGAGATGTAGGGAAAGAAGGAGGTATCAAAACGGCCTCCTCCCCTCTTCTCAGGATTGATTGATAGAATTAGTATCTGCCTTATGCTAGGATATATATATATATATATATATATATGTATATATATATATATATATATATATATATATATATATATATATATATATATATATAACGTTAATGAGATATGCTTGATAAAGGCATTCACTTACCTGTGTCATCTCGGTTGATTAAAAAACAAACAATTATTTTCGTTGTTTTAATGTTGATAAAAGTAATGTCAGTCGCGTCGGCAGGTGTGGGGTGTTTGTTACCAGTGACGAGGTGTTTTCTGTTGTTCAGGTGTGCACACAACTGCTGCGTTCCATTTGGCTGCTTCCTTCTCCCTGGCTCCGTTTGGCTGTTCCCTTCTCCCTGGCTCCGTCTGGCTTCTCCCTTCTCCCTGGCTCCGTTTGGCTGTTCCCTTCTCCCTGGCTCCGTCTGGCTTCTCCCTTCTCCCTGGCTCCGTCTGGCTGCTCCCTTCTCCCTGACTCCGTCTGGCTGCTCCCTTCTCCCTGGCTCCGTCTGGCTGCTCCCTTCTCCCTGACACCGTCTGGCTGCTCCCTTCTCCTTGACTCCGTCTGGCTGCTCCCTTCTCCCTGACTCCGTCTGGCTGCTCCCTTCTCCCTGACTCCGTCTGGCTGCTCCCTTCTCCCTGACTCCGTCTGGCTGCTCCCTTCTCCCTGGCTCCGTCTGGCTGCTTCCTTCTCCCTGACTCCGTCTGGCTGCTCCCTTCTCCCTGACTCCGTCTGGCTGCTCCCTTCTCCCTGGCATAAGCTTTACCTCTGACACGGCGCTTGACTTGGCTTTCCTGCCTTATTGTAGATTAGAGAATCGTTTCGTTTTAGCGTGATTGATGTGCCAGACGTGAAAATAGCTCGGTGGAGAAATACAGACACTGTAACTACAGCCACAGAATACAGAGGCGTCAGCTAGATGCCACTCTCTCTCTTGGTAAATACTTAACAGCTTTGTGGATCAGTGGAAAAAGTGAAAAAAAAAAAATAACAAGACCTCGCTGGAGAGGCTACTGTTTGGCTGTAGTGGGTGTTGTACGTGGGTGTGCTGGGACCAGCGGCGTCCAACAGCCTGATTGATCAAAGGAGGATTTCCACTGGGCTCTGGGGTTAGAGACGAGCCTCTAGAGCACCGTATTGCATATGAAAGATGGGATTTTGCCCCTTGGTTGTTGAGAGGAGGAAGGGAATGGATGATTGTGGTGGATGATAAAGGTGAAGTAAAGACCATTGAACGAATTTGTAGTTTATTGATTTTTTTTTTGTTTTTCTTGTTTGTATATTTGTTGTTATTGTTAACTTTAACATTCTCTTTCCGGCCTCCCTCCCCCTTCCCATACCTCTTCCCTTCTGTCTTGTTTTCCCCCCGTTTCCTTCTTTCCCTTCCTTCCCCTCATATGTCCCTCCCTTTGTGGACGTCCAATTTCCCCTCCCCGAGTCTCTCTCTCTCTCTCTCTCTCTCTCTCTCTCTCTCTCTCTCTCTCTCTCTCTCTCTCTCTCTCTCTCTCTCTCTCGTCCCCACCCACGTCCAGTTGGCCCTGGTTTATGACGTCATAAAGCCAGCAGCCAGGCACCTGAGTTGGTGATGATGGGGGGAGGGGAGGGGGGGGTTTCCTTGGGGGGGGTGGGGGAGGTCAGGGTTAGCGCCTCTCCCCTCACGACCCTGTCTCGCCAGCCATGTTTTATTTCCTCCTCCCGCCCACCCTGCCCACCTTACCCTGCGGCAGTCCGGGGGTGGAGTTAGAAGGCTTAATATTTATGTCGCTGTTTCATGTCGATTTGTATTTACTGGCTGAATATTTCTAATTGTTATATATATGTCTTTTTTTTTTATTTTCCAAAAGAAGGAACGGGGAAGGGGGCCAAGTGAGGATATTCCCTCTGAGGCTCAGGTCTCTTGTTCTTAACGCCACCTCGCTAGCGCGGAGAATGGCAAATATGTATGGATATGGAAATCCTCTCCTCTCGTTTTTTTTTTTTTTTTTAATTTTCCAAAAAAAGGAACAGAGAAGGGGGCCAGGTAAGGATATTCCCTCAAAGGCCCAGTCCTCTGTCCTTAACGCTACCTCGCTAACGCGGGAAATGGCGAATAGTATGAAAGATATATATATATATATATATATATATATATATATATATATATATATATATATATTTTTTTTTTTTTTTTTTTTTTTTCTTTTTTAAACTATTCGCCATTTCCCGCGTTAGCGAGGTAGCGTTAAGGACAGAGGACTGGGCCTTTGAGGGAATATCCTTACCTGGCCCCCTTCTCTGTTCCTTCTTTTGGAAAATTAAAAAAAAAAAAACCAAGAGGCGAGGATTTCCAGCCCCCCGCTCCCTCCCTTTTAGTCGCCTTCTGCGACACGCAGGGAATACGTGGGAAGTATTCTTAATCCCCTATCCCCAGGGATAATATATATATATATATATATATATATATATATATATATATATATATATATATATATATATATATTAAAAGTTCTTTCTGAGTGTTTGATGGGGAATGGAAGAAAATGGGAAGTGAGTGCTATTTTGGGGTGAAGTAAATCCATCGGTACGAGAGGAAAAAAAAATAGTGCGTATTGATTCTGATACTGACTGATGGTCATCCTCCCCACGTAATACTATGGGGGGAGATTAGAGGGTTTCATAGTCTCCCCTCGTTTTATTTTTAACAAAGCTTTGCCTTTATTATGGCGCTTCCCCTACCTACACCCCCCTTCCCTCCAAGGTATGATACGAGGATTTTAGTGTTTATTGAACGCGTGTTTGTTCGGTATCTGTTAAATTAGATAGATTCGTGAAAGTTAAGTTAGCATACTTATGTTAAAGTGTGCTCGTTTTCCCTCCTGTATATATATATATATATATATATATATATATATATACACCCTTAGGGTAATTAAGAATTCTACCTCGGTATTCCCTGCGTGTCATGAGTGACTTAGAGGGGAAGGAGGTTGGGGGGGAGGGGAGGCAGGAAAGCACCCTCCCATTCTTGTATTTCAGTTACTAAAAGATGGAACAGAAGGAGGAACCAAACGGGGAGTGCTCATGTTTCTCGAGGGCTTCAGACTGGGGGTTTGAGAATGTAACCAAGACGAGAAAAGAGGGGAGGTAGGTTAGTATGTTTGCGGATAGGAATCTGGATGTTCTAGCTCTGAGTTAAACAAAGCTTAGGGATAAAGGGAAGAATGGTTTGGAAATGTCTTTGGACTAAAGCCAGGGATTAGTGTGAGGGCAAAAGCTAAGGAAGGGGTAACATTACTTTTGAAGCATGCGTTATGAGAGTGTGTGCAAGCGTGTAAGGAAAAGAGCTTCAGACTGATGTGGGTGATAATGGAAGTGGATCTCGAGATATGGTGTTTATCATTGCTTATACACTTAGCCATGAGTAGAGAGATCATGAAGGGCAAGTTTTTTGGGAGCAGCTGAGTTAGCGTGTCAGCGCATTTGATGCAAGAGACCGGGTAGTAAGTAGTGGTGGGTGATTTAAATGCAAAGGTGAGTGATGTGGCATGGGGTATTCAATAATGTGAATGGAAATGGTGAACTTCTTGTGGTGTTCTGTGCTGAAAAAGGCTGGTGATTGAGACTACCGGATTTAAAAAGGGGTACTTACACAATTGTAGGTATTTGAGTAAGAAATGTGGTCATTGGGCATTATTGGATTACATTCAGATAAATAGGTGTGCAAGAGGGAGACCTGAATGTGAATGTGCTGAGAGGGGCTGCTGGTGAAATGTCTGTCCATTACCTTGTGGAAGTGATGGTGAAAAGAAGAAACGTTATGGGTGAGTCAGGATAGTGGTGAGAGTATGTGAGCTTGGAAAAGTGACTTGTGTAAAGAAATGCAAGGAGAGATTGAGTGTAGAATGGCAAAATGAGAGAGTAAACGAAGCTAGGGAGTGAGTGAGGAATGGTAGGTATCTAGGGAAGCAGCTCTGGCATTTGCGAGAGACGCATGCGGAAGGTGGAAGGAAGGCAGTTAAGAAAGGTGCACTGGCGGTACGTACAGGGAAGGATTGCAAATTACAGGGAGGTGTACAGGAGAAAGCGGCAGGAAACCAAGAGAAAGTTGCAGAGGTTGAAAAATAGGGCACTTGAGAGTTGGACTGAGCGAGTATTGGTAAACTTCAGGGTGAGTAAGATGTTTTGGAAGGAGATTAAACGTATGAGAGAAACAAGAGAACAGATGGGAACATAGGAGAAGGGGGACTATTGGGGAAGTGGTAATAGGTAGTGAGGAGGAGGAGATGGAGTGTGTTTTGAATGTGTTTGATGACAGGATGGTTAATGTAGGGTGTTCGGGTCGGCAAGGTATGCGAAGTGAGAGTCATAGAAGAGGGGTTTGCCAAAGAGAAAAAAAGGTGGTGAAAACCTTGCGTAAGGTGGAATGTGGCAAAGCCGGTGGACTGGGTGGTATTTCTGTTGAAATGTCTTAAGAAAGAGGGGTGACTGTGTTGTTAATCGGTTAGTTAGATTTTCATTAGGATTTTCATTGTATGTATGGATACTGAAGTGTCTGAGGATTAGCGGAATGCATGTATATTGCCATTGTATAAAGTCAAGGGGAAACAAAGGTGAATGCTCAATTGTTGAGTTTATTCAGGAAAGATGTACGAGAGAGTGGTGATTGAGAGGGTGAGGGCATGTACAGAGCATCAGACTGGGGAGGTTGAATATGGTTTCAGAAGTGGTAGAGGATGTATGGATCAGGTGTTTCCTTTAAAGAATGTGTGTGAGAAATACTCAAACTTAGAGGATTTTTTTGTGGCATTCATGGATCTGGAGAAAGCATGTGGTAGGGATGAGAGAGTTGGAATGAAGAAAATCTGGAGGTGAAGTGTCTCAGATACCTGCGAGTGGAACGATGAAAGCAGAAGTGAGTCGTAGAGTGGATGAGGGGGCGAAGGTTCTGGAGGCATTGAAAAATGTGTGGAAAGAGAAGTCGCTATCTGGAAGGGCAAGAATGGGTATGTTTAAATGTATAGTATTCCCTACAATTTTGCATTGATGCAAAGCATGGGCTGTAGAAAAGGATGTCCGGATGAGGGTAGATATGTTGAAAGTCAAATGTTTGGGGACAATATGTGGCGTGAGGTGGTTTAGTCGTGTAAGTAATAAAACGGTTAGGAAAAGGTATGGTTATAAGAAGAGTGTGGTAGAGAGAGAGCTAAAGAGTGTGTGCTGAAATGGCACGGACATATAAAGAGATCTAATGAGTGAGGATAGTTTGACAAGAGGAGGGAGAAGGAGAAAGACGGAGGGCAAATTGGAGGTGGGAGGATGGAGTGAAAAAGATTTTTGAGTGTTTGGGGCCTCAACATGTAGAAGGGTAAGAGGCCTGCACAGGATAGTGTAAATTAGAACGATGCAGTATACAAGGGTCGACGTGCTGTCAGTATCCCAAACCAGGGCATGTGAAGCGGTCGGGGTAAACCAGGGAAAGGTCTGTGTGGCCTGATTGTGGATAGAGGGCTGTGGTTTTGGTGCATTGGACAAGACAGCTCGAGAATGGATGTGATCAAATGCGCCGTTTCTTTATCTCTTCCTGGCACGTCGTGGTCGGCTCTTATAATCAAACTGCGATTACTGCACACGATCATCCATTTTCCCACAACATACTGTCCTCGGGCATTTGATTTTCATCACACCCACCCTTTTCCATTCATTCGTATTTAGGCATCACGACTTTCAAACCATACACAATAACTTCGGGAGTGATATACTGTCATACATAGCCCCATCTCTGCTGTCATAGACATTGACTTCTCCTCTCACTCGTTCCGCACCCGATACCTTTGCTCTCTCCTCTCCTCCCCCCCACCCTCTCTCTCTCTCTCTCTCTCTCTCTCTCTCTCTCTCTCTCTCTCTCTCTCTCTCTCTCTCTCTCTCTCTCTCATGCTGTGATTCACTTCAGTTCTGATCGCCCAACGCAGGGTTGTGGGGGTAGAAAACTTCACCGGGTATTCGCCAGGCGGCCTTGGAAGTTTTCGCATCAGTTTGATGATGATGATAGTGCACAGTTCTTCGGGAGCTGCAGGGATAGCACAACCACAGGCCGTCATATGAATATATAAAAGAGAAATACAACTGACGTAAGGAAGTACTTTTATAGTATAAGAGTTGTAGATGAATACACTGTATGGAAATATAGAAAATGCCGCTGCAGCATTTAGGAACTCAAGAAACATGATGTTAGAGATGGAGGCCGCACGAGTGTAAAGCTCCCTCGTCATATGGTACAAGTAGGTAATTACACACACACACACACACACACACACACACACGGGAAAAACCACGAATATGTTCAGCGAATCCCAAATGTTTCCGTCTGTTAATTCCTTCATTCTTCACATGCCAAGTCCATTTCACAGTGTCTGATATATTTTACAGTCACAAGATCTTTTTAAGCTTGCTGCATATGGTCGTATGTCTTACGGTACTGTGCCTTGTTAAAACTCTCTCTCTCTCTCTCTCTCTCTCTCTCTCTCTCTCTCTCTCTCTCTCTCTCTCTCTCTCTCTCTCTCCCAAGGAATGGATTTTGGCAAAATTTCGCCACATACCGCGTGCGTAAATAGACCTCCTTTGTCTCATGTATTCATGGAATACATCGCCCAACTTGGGAACGAAATGCATGGTTCATGTGAACGCTTCGAATCATCCGATGCCGGTCCGGTGCATGTTGGAGCTATCGCTCTCGGGCTGTTATGGACGATTGTCGTATGGAAATTGAGTCGGGATAACGATCATGTGTATACGTATGCTTTCATGCCGAGATGTGCGCGTTGCAGATGTAAGTACAAATAAACGTCTCTTTCACACGCACACCCACACACACACACACACACACACACACACACATATATATATATATATATATATATATATATATATATATATATATATATATATATATATATATATATTTTTTTTTTTTTTTTTTTTTTTTATATACTTTGTCGCTGTCTCCCGCGTTTGCGAGGTAGCGCAAGGAAACAGACGAAAGAAATGGCCCAACCCCCCCCATACACGTACATACACACGTCCACACACGCAAATATACATACCTACACAGCTTTCCATGGTGTACCCCGGACGCTTCACATGCCTTGATTCAATCCACTGACAGCACGTCAACCCCTGTATACCACATCGCTCCAATTCACTCTATTCCTTGCCCTCCTTTCACCCTCCTGCATGTTCAGGCCCCGATCACACAAAATCCTTTTCACTCCATCTTTCCACCTCCAATTTGGTCTCCCTCTTCTCCTCGTTCCCTCCACCTCCGACACATATATCCTCTTGGTCAATCTTTCCTCACTCATTCTCTCCATTTGCCCAAACCATTTCAAAACACCCTCTTCTGCTCTCTCAACCACGCTCTTTTTATTTCCACACATCTCTCTTACCCTTACGTTACTTACTCGATCAAACCACCTCACACCACACATTGTCCTCAAACATCTCATTTCCAGCACATCCATCCTCCTGCGCACAACTCTATCCATAGCCCACGCCTCGCAACCATACAACATTGTTGGAACTACTATTCCTTCAAACATACCCATTTTTGCTTTCCGGGATAATGTTCTCGACTTCCACACATTTTTCAAGGCTCCCAAAATTTTCGCCCCCTCCCCACCCTATGATCCACTTCCGCTTCCATGGTTCCATCCGCTGACAGATCCACTCCCAGATATCTAAAACACTTCACTTCCTCCAGTTTTTCTCCATTCAAACTCACCTCCCAATTGACTTGACCCTCAACCCTACTGTACCTAATAACCTTGCTCTTATTCACATTTACTCTTAACTTTCTTCTTCCACACACTTTACCAAACTCCGTCACCAGCTTCTGCAGTTTCTCACATGAATCCGCCACCAGCGCTGTATCATCAGCGAACAACAACTGACTCACTTCCCAAGCTCTCTCATCCCCAACAGACTTCATACTTGCCCCTCTTTCCAAAACTCTTGCATTTACCTCCCTAACAACCCCATCCATAAACAAATTAAACAACCATGGAGACATCACACACCCCTGCCGCAAACCTACATTCACTGAGAACCAATCACTTTCCTCTCTTCCTACACGTACACATGCCTTACATCCTCGATAAAAACTTTTCACTGCTTCTAACAACTTGCCTCCCACACCATATATTCTTAATACCTTCCACAGAGCATCTCTATCAACTCTGTCATATGCCTTCTCCAGATCCATAAATGCTACATACAAATCCATTTGCTTTTCTAAGTATTTCTCGCATACATTCTTCAAAGCAAACACCTGATCCACACATCCTCTACCACTTCTGAAACCACACTGCTCTTCCCCAATCTGATGCTCTGTACATGCCTTCACCCTCTCAATCAATACTCTCCCATATAATTTACCAGGAATACTCAACAAACTTATACCTCTGTAATTTGAGCACTCACTCTTATCTCCTTTGCCTTTGTACAATGGCAATATGCACGCATTCCGCCAATCCTCAGGCACCTCACCATGAGTCATACATACATTAAATAACCTTACCAACCAGTCAACAATACAGTCACCCCCTATATATATATATATATATATATATATATATATATATATATATATATATATATGTATATATATATATATATATATATATATATATATATATATATATATATATATGTGTGTGTGTGTGTGTACGTGTTGAGGTTAGGGAGGAAAGAACAGGTTGGTGGACGAGCCTCACTGGAGTGCAGGTTATAATGGTGACTGATTTCAGAAGGGGGAACTATGATTGTCTAGGTTCAGGGAATGGTGGTTTACACAGTGTAGAAACTAGGACAGTGCAGGTCTGGGGAGGGAGGTGGTCACTGCTGGGCGGGGTTAGGGGGTGTTGTCACCTGGGGTGCGGTACATGGGACCTGGGGTAGTGTTGTGGTCAGGTCTCGTGGGAGTAGGTCGTGTCAGGGCCTCAGGGGAGAGGAGCTGTTTTTGGGAGGGAAGATACGTGCCAGGGAGACAGAGTTTCAGGGAGGGGGCTAGTGTAACGTGGGGTGGTGTTAGGGGAGTGGGGAGAGCTTGTGTCAGGCGGAGAGGTAGCAATCTGGAGGGTGTAACAGGTGTTTTCTTGGGGGGGATACAAGGGCTGACTTCGAGCAGGGAAGGTGGTCATAAGTACAGACGTGAACTATCAGTTGTAGGTTGAGACACACACACACACACACACACACACACACACTAGTAAGATAAACAGTGCCATCCTAACCTAGTTGGGTAAACCTTAATTCTAACCCTACCTTAACCAGCGTAAACAAGCCAGACCTGACCTTAAGAAGCAAGCCTTAGTGCTAACCAAGCCAACATATACCGTGCTTACCCCAGGTTCCCTTAGCATAACCCAACCCAGTGTAACCTAGCCTAACTTAACCTTAACCCAGCTTGACTGAACTGAACTTTGCGTAACTTAACGAAGCCTAGCCTAACCTAACCCAACCCAGCCCAACGTAACCTAGCGTGACGTAACCTAAACTAACCTTGCCATGGCCTCACAATGCTTCCCCTCCCAGCACAGACACAACCAGAGACACCGCGTGTGCAGCAGCAGGGCTGTGCATCAGATCTTGTGCTCTTCATTCATTATGCAGACGGGATCTCGTCCTTTGGTATGTTACAGCTTCAGTCCTTGGCTGGGCGAACCTCAGGAGTGGCTCCGACTTGTGTCTGCCTCGCTGGCTGTCTCCATGCACGTCTGTTTTTGTTTTTCTTTCCCCTCTTTGCTGCTGTGTATGTTTGCCTGTGTTTTGTTTACTAACTTAAAGGTGTGTGTGTGTGGGTGTGTTTATTGCTTCTTTCTTCGTTTTTCTTCATAGGTTTTCTTGTTATTTGTCTGGAAGTGTTTCTTATTTGATGATATATGTCGTTCAAGTATTATGATAAAACTACCAGCGGTAAAACGTATGATTTATTTCGCATCAAGTGCCCATAGAGGTCTTCAGACCGGAGGGTTGGTTGCCTGTGCGGTAGGTGAGGAGTGGACATGCACGTTGGACTCCTGCGCACGGCGTCACAGTAAGCCCTTGGGTAGGATAGCCTGACCTTTGACCTGTCCCTTTAAGGGTCAGGTCAAACGCCAGACGATCATCATGGTACCCAAGGGTCGCACCGTCGTGTTCAAGGACCGGAGTCGCGTTTGTGGTCAAAGGCTGGTGTACCGTCGTGTTCAAGGATTGTACCGTCGAGTTCAAGGACCGGAGTCGCCTTTGTGGTCAAAGGCTGGTGTACCGTCGTGTTCAAGGATTGTACCGTCGAGTTCAAGGAATATACTGTTGAGTTCAAGGAATGTACCGTCGTGTTCAAGGATTGCACCGTCGTGTTCCAGGGGTTCCCAGAATGTACCTGGCCTCAGACAACGTGTCAGGTTAGCCACAGTGTAGTAGTGTGGCCCCCAGACCCAGCCGTCACGGGGTAGAGAGGAACACTGGAGTTAAGGGGAAGGTAATTCATCTCGGCCTTTGCTGGCGAGGCGACGTAATGAGGCCGGTGTAACAACCTCTAGACCTGTAATGTTACCCCGGCTGTTAATTCTTGGTCCTCGGAGATGGTTGGTTGAACTGTGGAGGGATTATGTATACATGCATGTTGTGTGTGTGTGTGTGTGTGTGTTAATGTTCCTGGTGTTTTCATCGTGAATCGGGCATAGACTATCTCGCTCTCACTCATAAGGCGCGGCTTCAGAGACCCAGTCATTCCTCCACGACCACACGACATGCAAGGCTCACACGGCACGTTCTGGATGGCTTCAACCAACCAGACCAGCTTGACCAGCCAGCAGCCAGCCAGCCAGCCAATCACGTCCGCTCGACATCATGCTGGATGTGATTGACGGATTGCCGCCGTCCCCAACTCTCTCTCTCTCTCTCTCTCTCTCTCTCTCTCTCTCTCTCTCTCTCTCTCTCTCTCTCTCTCTCTCTCTCGTACATTGTGCGGATGTTACGTACAGTACAAGTGAGACGCACGATCTCACTCACTCACTACTGCATTACATTCCCTTAGTCCAAGGTGTCACACACACACACACACACACACACACACACACACACACACACACCTCGTTGGACTTAAACTTATATCTAGTACGTCACTACATTTCATATCTTTTTCTCAGTCTTCTCTTTCCCAGTCTGATCCCTCCCCTTCCCTCGTCCTCTGGTACATCGCCCAGTTAAAAAGAAGAAAATTCGAGTTCATGACGAAGTGTCCTTCACTGTCTTCAGCAGAGCGGGCGTGTGTGTGTCGTACATAGTGACACTTCTGGTGTAGTTCATCCTCTATATATCATGTCTCTAACATCTTCACTCTCGTCCATGTATTACTTCTCATTCGTACTCACTCACTTTTTTTACCTCATCTTCCTTCCATGTCTTTCTGCCTACTGCTGTTCTTCCTTCCTCGTATCCCTCCTCCTCCTCCTCCTCCTCCTCCTCCTACTCCGCCCTCATCCTCCTCCTCCTCCCTCTCCCTCTTCTTCCTCCTCAACCGTGATCATTTTAGTCATGATGAGGTCTGAAGTTCAAGGTCAGTGTGACAGAGCAGCAAGCCCCCCCTGACTCACCGCGTGTGACATCCTAGCCTTCCAGCCTCTGAGAAAGAAATTAAGTGTGGTGGAGAATGTGCACGTAACGACGGCGGACGTGGTTCATGGCTCACAGCTGTTGAGTGATCATCAGAAGCTCATTTGCATAATTATTGCCATGACTTAGTCCAGCAGCGCTGACTGGGTTACACTCGTGACAGGTTACCAGTGTTGCCCATGGACAGTTGCGGTGCAGGGAGGGTTGTTGAATACCACACACACACACACACACACACACACACACACACACACACACACACACACACACACACACACGAGTAGAGGCATGATACATACATGTTGTACAAGGTTAAGAGACGGGGGTAACACGAATATTACAGCACACATCCCTTAACACACATATATGTATAGTAATCACATACATTACAATGAGAGAAAACGGTGAGGATTGGGCATTGAAGCGGTGAAACACGCACTTCTCAGAGAGATGAATGTTACGATAATGAGGGGAGATTTTATATATAAAGGCATAAACATAGTTATGATGATGGGGGAGGATTTCATTTATAAGGGGATAGACTTGGGAGAATTTAGACTCTCACGGAGACAGTGGGGTCATAGAGAGACTCAAGTTACTAGAGAGTCAGCGGGAACATGTTGCGCGTCAGTACGAGACAGGGCGCACAGGAACGAGAGGAATGTGTACACCATCGTTCCTTAATCGTGTCTTCACGCATAGTATCATGGATGTAGAGCGTACCACGTCATGTCATGCCTGAGTTCGACTATGTAATAAACAGAAGATACAGACTGCGTATATGAGGCTAGTTGTGCTGTCGAAATCCCTTTTATTCTGTGGAGTGTAGAAGTGGGGCGACGCGCTCGACAGGCCGCTAAACACGTTTTAAGATGTGCGTGGAGGAAGGTAAAGTGCCAGGGGAGTGGAAGAGGGCACATATCTTCTCCTGTCTTCAAGGCGTAAGACCTAGGGATGTTGCGCTGGACCTACAGGACACACCAGTCTGTCTGGCGAGTGTCTGATCTGTAAGATACTGCAGGAGATTAGCAGCAGCTGGATGAATTACTCACGCAGGGGTAACAAGCGGTAACAGAGACGCTGGGGGAAGAGTATATAGTCATGTTTGTGTGCTTCTACTTCCGTGGTAGATGTAGACACGTGTATATATATATATATATATATATATATATATATATATATATATATATATATATATATATATACACACTTATTTTCTTCATACATAGTCACCATTTCCCGCGTTAGCGAGGTAGCGGTAAAAGCAGAGGACTGAGCCTTAGAGGGAATTTCCTCACTTGGCCCCCTTCTCTGTTCCTTCTTTTGGAAAATTAATAATGAGAGGGGAGGATTTCCAGCCCCCTGCTCCCTCCCCTTTTAGTCGCCTTCAGAGATCCGCAGATGAGGATGTGTTTGCGGATATCATTTTTAAGCATTTAGCGGATGTGGAAGTCAGTTTATGAAAACAGTGGATGCAGATGCCGATGTCAGAGTATGACATCCTTGCGAATGCGGATGTTTTCAGGATATTTTGTATTATTCTAATAGATTAAGAATTATTCATTCGTTATAGATCATCAATCATTTCCAAAGTACAGTTACTTTTGTTATAAAGTTGTGTGTGATGGTAGTGTCTTATTGTTATGACGAGTTTCAGCCACACAAGTTGCGTGTTACCAGGATGCGGGACGGGGACCCAACTCATCGTGTATCACACCAACCACTTCCCCCAACCTCCAGCCTTTTGAAAGTAGGTTAACTTAACTCCTGATTTATTAACAGCTTTTTTTTTTTTCATCAGTCATTCAAAACTTAAAGTCCAAGATAGGCAAGTTTTTCTTCAAAGACAAAAGTTTGTCTGACTTTTCTGCTTAAAGTCGCTTACGTTTTGCATCACAGATCAAGCCAGCCAGCACCACTGAATACCTGCTCACTAGGGACGCTGCTTGGGGCACAGCAGAGATATCGGCAAGCAACCCTCGTCAAATCAGGGTAGAGGCTCATATTTTCTTTCCACCATGGCAAACTGTCTTCACTAGTTCCATGGACTCTCTTGTCCTTGTGGTAACCTCTCAATATCATCCCCTGCGATCTTCCTTGCCGCATGCCACTCTTCATCATCATTACTGGAAGCAAGAATAGAGGTCATCGCATCATCCAATGTTCCATAGGTGTTGGTTGTGTTAATTGTTTGTGTTTTGTCGTCTCTTCTTCGTGTTCTGGTTGGTTCGTCGTCTTCATTTGCCTCGGTACTCAGCTGAGTCAGCTCTTCACATAGTCTGGCAATTAATGATTTCACTTGATCAGTAATGTGAGAAGAGGGGAAGAATCTACTTTTCTATCTTGGATCAAGATGTGTTGCAACCCTGTACTAAATCTGCACTTTCACGTCATTCTTGTAGTGGTTCAGCACCTGACACAAAGTTTATTCTTTCAAAGGCGTTATTGAGAGCATGTGCAGTTAGCCTCAGCAGTGAAACACCTGCTAAGGTATCTGACCACACATCACTTGTGAAGGAAATCTTGCTGTCCTGCCTCACTACATCAATCAGTCCTTTTACTTCATTGACAACAGACTCTTACATGTCATTGCATATCTGTGGCGAATAAAAGTCTCTCTGCTTCAGCCTGAATTGTGGAGCAGCTTCAGCCATCAGTCTCATGAATCCTATGTCCTCAACATGGCTGATTGGTATCTCGAACCCTACAGTAAAGATAATAAGACAAAAATATAAGAAATAAAAACTGGGACCATATTTGTTTAGTGTATTCCCGACAGACATTACAGAGAACGTTCGAAGGTGAATTCTAAAATGGTCTTGGAGCGACAGGTTCGTGTGAAGTGTACCAGACCAGTTAGGATGTGACGGTTACCTCGGCAGTACGGGCCGCTGCCTCGAACAACCTAGCTGAGCAAAGGAGGAACAAGGCGAGGTGATGGCATTCTCTCTCTCTCTCTCTCTCTCTCTCTCTCTCTCTCTCTCTCTCTCTCTCTCTCTCTCTCTCTCTCTCTATTTTACAGGGAAAGTTTTCGTGAGCTTTTTCTTGAATGATTTGCATACACAAGCTATGGTTTGTGTATGCTTATACAACAGATTGAAGAACGGGAGAGGGACACGCGCACTGCACTCCTGGAAGAGCGTTTCAATGTTAAGGCTTCAGGCATTACGTGGTTTCTGTAACATGAATTTGCCGGGAGGTCGCGGGTCCAGCTCCCTCCCCCACCCGTTATTGTTGTATTATGCATAGCGTGTGCCATGACCGTCCTCGACGCAGGATGATCCACAGTCTGTGTGTACATCACGTGGACATTTTGTTTGTATCTGGTCCCTCCAGAACGTTGTCACTGTGGTGGGTCGTCCTGTTTTTGGAGCAGTGTAGGTCTTGTGTGTGTGTGTGTGTGTGTGTGTGTGTGTGTGTGTGTGTGTCCTTTCTGCAACTTCATCTTCTCTCATAAACTCAAGCTGTGGTTGTCAGTTTTAAACTTCACAGTGTAACATGGGAAGAATAGCACTCACGTCAGAGGAGCATCCAAGCCCCTGCTTCGGGAGTCTGTTTTTGCATCCGTCTGTACATGAGAGTTTTGAACCAGGAGGTCGTAGCACAAGTTGTGGTGGCTTACTGTCAGTGTTCCTGTTGAAGTCTCATCTTATGCTGGTGAGTAGTGATCAGTGAAAAACTTAGGTAATTATGGTCCTGTGGTCTTTCAAGTCTTTTATCCCTTGGGTGATATGATTATAAGTTAAGATTGGGGTCTCCAAAGCTGCAGCTTCTGTTAAACTTTGCTCGTGTTCTTCGTCAGTAGTAGCAGCTACCAAGGCTGAACATAGCGGTCGTCCCTTTCAGTGAAGTTCTCGTCCCCCTACCTTCCCCTTCATTCCCACCATATCTAGTCTTCCTCAAATGATAACAGCAAATGCAGCATTTGCTTCACGTGTCTCACTACGCCGTCCTCTCCAACTCCTTGCATAGTGTGGCATGTGTTGTCTGTGTATAGATTATATTTACCATACGCCGTGGCACATTTTGTCAAGTTTTGATGAGTGACTTACTCGTTTGTATTGCTACCACGTGACGGTACGTCATGAGTATAGAAGTATCAAAGAACAAATGAGGAATGAGTAAATTGAAATACAAAAGGAAAAATGTAGAGAGGAAATAGATGATGAAGTGTAAGGTCTCATTTGATGTGCGCGTCTTACAAAAAGGCAGCGTTCCTCAGGCCAGCGGTACTCGACCCCCTCTTTCTGACGATACACACACCACCAGCCTGTGTTACGCGCCACGCGAGCTGACGGTGGATGCCCCACTATCTGACGGAACGCGCACCACCGGCTTGTGAGAAGCTTTACCTCCGTGGGGACGGACGGGACACGCTCCCTGCTGTCTGTAAGCACCTCGCACTTCAAGTTAGAAGTGAGTTTCTCATGGGTATATGTGTGTGTGTGTGTGTGTGTGGTACATGGGTAGAGTGGCATTCTTGGCTGACCGTCTTTTTCGAAGTGTTTTCAGAGGTTTGTGTCTCGGGTGGGATTCCAGCCTTGTACTCATTCTCAGTGACTACGGTGTAACTGGTATTATAGGAACATTACCCTCACAGTACTGATAAATACACTCCATTGTCAGTCCTCATAGCAGGGTTCATATTTGCTATATTATACTTATATTATATTGTATTATATTATATTATATTATATTATATTATATATTGTTATATTATAATATTATTATATTATTATTATTATTATTAGTATTATTAGTATTATTATTATTGTAATTATTCATCCCCTAGGATCAGCTCTTTTGGGCCTCCTGCAGCTTCGAGGCTGTGCGCTTCAATCAGAAGCAGGGAAATTTGGGCTTCTTTAAGACTGTGACATGGTCCACGGCGACACTGCTGCTCATTTCCTCTCGCAGACCATGATAGAGCCTCGTCGTAGGTGACTTTCTCGTTCGCGCTGTTACCACTTGTAGACGGAGTCCATTAAGTGTAGACACACACACACACACATTAAGTGTACACACACACAAAGAAACAGACGAAAGAATGGTCCAACCCACCCCACATACACATGTATATACATAACGCCCACACACGCACATATACATATCTGTGCATTTCAACGTATACATATACACTCACAGACATGTACATATATACACACGTACATATTCATACTGCATTCATCTACTTTCGTCGCCACCCCGCCACACATGAAATAGGGGGGGGGGGGGGGCCGAGCGCGCGAGGTAGCGCTAGGAAATGACAGCAAAGGCCACATTCGTTCACACTCAGTCTGTAGCTGTCATGTGTTTACCCCAGATGCTTCACATGTCCTGGTTCAATCCATTGACTGCACGCCGACCCCGGTATACCACGTCGTTCCAATTCACTCTATTCCTTGCACGCCTTTCACCCTCCTGTATGCTCAGGCCCCGATCGCTCAAAATCCTTTTCACTCCCCCCCTTTCATCTCCAATATATATATATATATATATATATATATATATATATATATATATATATATATATATATATATATATATAGTCTCCTGTTGCCCTTTGGTATATATATGGTCTTGTTAGTGGCTCCTCTATGTATGTAAGTTCATAATGGTTACGAGATGGTAAGCGGTTGTGGAATCTTTGGAGACGGGCTAATGTAACGCAGACGACTGACTCAAGAGGATGTTACTGAGAGGAGCGACCGGCCGGCCGGCACGGGAGCCACGGGGTTGCCTACCGGGAGTCGGTCGTTGGCTGGCCCAGTATGCCAGTAGCGTGTGGTGATACAGACGCATGCAAACGGCCACGGACCACTGGGCCCTAACGAGGCTGTTCGAGACGGTGGAGGGGAACAGAAGCTCGTGGACCAGTGTGGTGCGGGCAGAGAGGTATTTAGATATTTCAAAGAGGAAGACCAGTAAACTTTTCGTATAGATCATGTGATATATGTAATGGCCCAGTCCTCAGACTCTGTAATAATTTTCTTTTTGGTTTCGATACTTCAGCAGTAGTTTATTTTCCTAATGAAAAGGACGAAAAAGTTAGACTTCTTTGTGGACGTCATTCTTTACTTAATGCCCAGTGTGGCAAAAAGATTTGCCTTTGGTCATACGATGAATTATACAGTCACGCACCAGCATCGTATGTTGATTTACCCTTGACCCATACAAGGCATGTACTAGTTCCTGCTCTGATACTTGTACAGTTCACCAGGGTTTAAGTCGCTTTGTTGCCCTTTGGTATAGACTGTCTCTCCTGTTACTTTTTAGTATGTACTGTTTCTCCCGTTGCTCCTTGGCATATGTTTTCTCCCGTTGTTGTGGATATATATATTTTCTCTCCTGTTGCTCTTATGTATATACTGTCTCTCCCGTTGCCAAATGGTATATCCTGTCTTCCTGGTATACGTTGTCTCCGTGGCCGGGTATGTTGGTCAGAGCGTCTCGCTGGGACCTTAACCCCTTCCCTCCGCCATATTGCTACGATATAACGCAGATTTCGCCCGAGTTATGCAAATTAGTTTTGGCTTAACTTGGCCGCCCAGTTTTTATTCTTATATGAAAAACTCCTGGTGGCGTTCAGTCTCTCTCTCTCTCTCTCTCTCTCTCTCTCTCTCTCTCTCTCTCTCTCTCTCTCTCTCTCTCTCTCTCTCTCTCTCTCTCTCTCTCTCCAGCTGGCAGCCGAGGATAAGGGGTGGGCCGGGGGAGGAAAGAGGGATCGAGAGACGGGGGAGGTGAGGAGGGTGGGGAAGGGAAGCTGAGTGGAAGAGAGAGGAGAAAAGTGGAAGGTAGGGGGAAGGAAATGGATTGGAGGGAAGGGGAATAGAAAGGAAGTGAGAGGAGAGGAGATAAGGGAAAGGAAGTGGAGTGGAACGGAAGGAAGGGAAGGAAAGTGAAGTGGAGCGGCAGAAAGTGGATGTGAGGGAGGGGGGGTATGACAGGAAATGGAGAAGAGGTAAATAGAGTTGAGAGGTGTGGAGGGGAGAGAATGTAAGAGAGGAGTTGGAAGCGAAAGGGATGGACAGAGAAGTGGAGGACGGGGAGGTACTGCGGGATGAGAGGAAGGGAAGACAGACAGAGAAGGACGGGTGTAAGCGGAGGAATGACAGGAGTAGACAGATTTAAGGGGAGGAGACCAGAGACGGGGATGACGGAGGTATAGAGTGGCAGAGGGAGTTGGGGAGGAAGGGGGACGAAATGGGGGGTTCACCTTAATGGGGAGTGAGGTACCCACCTGGGGGGGTGGGGATGCTGAAGACCCTGTCGACCCCAGTCACTGTCACTTCCTTTCCTGGTGACCCTGTCGTCCCCTGTCACATTCCCTTCCTCTTCCCACCTCAGATTGCGTCCGGCTGAATGCCTCCTTACCATTCAATTATCACCCCATTACATCTCCCTCATCACCCATTTATCACCCCCTTACCACTATCCCAGATCCCCCGTGATGGCGTCATCACCGGCTTATCACCACCCGTTACGCCCCATCCTCACCAGCCTAGCCCCAGGAGGATAGCCATGAGAGGGTAGGCGGATAGGCTGGTAAGGGACAGTGGTGAGTGGGGAAGACACTGGAGAGGACAGGGATGGGTGAGGGAAGGCAGAAGAGGACGGTGGTGGGTGAGGGAAGCTGGATTGGACAGGGATGGGTAAGGGAGGCTGGAGAGGACAGGGATAGGAAAGGGGGTGTTGGAGGGGACGGTGATGGGAAAGAGAGGTTGGAGAGAGACAGGGGTGGATAGGTCAATCTAGGGAAGAACGGGACGAGGAGAGGCCAGAAGAGACATATGGAGATGACACGGGCTGAGAGGGGTGAGGCTGGAGTGGACAGAGGTGTTAAGGTGAGTCTGGAGAGGACAGAGGGGAAGGGGTGAGGATAGATGTGGGAGGGGAGAGGACTGGCCCACATCTCCGTAACGACTTAGGAAAAACTTTTGTGGTTGTGGGATGCTCCACCCACCCACCTTCACGCGGTACACCCTTCCCACACACCCCTCATTCCGCCTCACGGGACACTCCCCTCTCCCCTCCCCTCGTTCTACCTGCATGGGAGGCTCCCCTCCCCCCCCATCCCAACTAAATTGGAGGCTCCCCTCCCCTGCCAGGCCGATCACCTCGCCACGTAATTCGGTCTCGATGATTGGTAATGCAGGTGATCCTTGTCAGCGTTTCCTTGACGATCGGGAGGACCTTGAATGAAGGAACAAGGTCGTTACGCCCTTTATCCGCTGGTTATCGCATAGTTGGTGAAGTTATGACGTACGACATCCCCCCCATCCACCCCCTTCCTTCCTTCCTTCATCAATTACCTCCGCTCTGGACTGGAATCATGTATAGAACATGTAGAATGTCTTTTATAAGTGCCTTGCTAAATGAGTATCATACACACTTTTGCGGCCTTCGCTGAAACACACAAAAGATAGTCTTGATAAAATGAAGTGAATGTAGATCCTATTTCCAACTGTGCTGATGCATGCGAACGTAAGAAGTGGGGACACTGCAAGAGGCCTATTATCCCGTGCTAGGCAGGTCCTTTGTCTGTCCACCCTGCCACCAACCGCCTGAACCCATAAACACATCGTCCAACCTTTGTTTAAAGCTACCTAAAGACCCACGTAGCTTCCACTACTGTACTTGGCAGCTGGTTCCATAAATCTACAACCTTATTCCCGAACCCGACGGGAGATCACGTGGAGTTGGACTGTACGTACCAGACACACTGATAAACTCCTGAACTCCCCAGATGATTTGATAGAAGCAGCCGTTGTCAAGACCGCCAGAAACAGAGCCTCACGAATGTTACAGAACAAATAGGAAACATGGAATCATGTCTGAACGTCCTCGGTAACTCAAGTCCCGAATATTCTTGTCTCGAGGAGACTTCAACTTGCCACACACACCAAATGAAGACGGGCAGGAAATCCGGAACATCGAAGTGGAAAATACTGACATTGGAAGCTGTTGGGACGAACAGCTGCAAAAAGAGGGTTATTCAGACTATGGTAATAGTTCTCCCTCGGCCAGTAAATAACAAAACCCACCAGAGGACTTGATCTGGACTTGATCTACACAAAAAAGTAATGTAGACCTGATAGGTGATATTACCATCTCCAACACCCTGTACTCTGACCACAATCTGACTGACGTAAAAACAAGATTTGGGTGCTAAACTGCCAAGTCAGAACTCACAAAGTAGTGGTGATGTTGTCAGTAATATTAGTTATAATATTGTTATGATGTTAGTTATAATAGTAAACGGATACACTGGGAGGATGTAATCGATTGAGATGTGTGCGCGACGCATTGGGAAATCCAGCCGAGTACCAAAGGCGGAATGTGTAAGTGGCATGACCAGTTTGGTACTCGAGACATGCAACAGACGTATACCAGCGAGAAGGAACGAGTCATTTTCAGGAGGTGCGAAAAGAATTGCAGATCTACAAAAGAAGCCAAGAGCTCAACAAGCAAAGGAAAGAGAACCTGTCAGGACAAATGACCCTACAGACTTGTCTCTAAAGGGTAATCCCCCAAGTTGACTCATAGCAGATACCACCTTCTCAACACAAGATTTGGAGAGAGCCATTGAGAACTGGCTGAAGTACTCTTCCCCCCATGCCCCGGACTCATGAAACTCGGTTTTCATAATAACCAAATGCAAGATACCTCGAGCACGTGCACCGAATATCCTTTGGAGAAAAAGTTCAGATTCGGGCATCAGTCTCGAGAGTGTGTAAGTGACTCGCATCGCCCCACTCCACACAACGGTGGAAGCAAAGCAACCCTTTGAACATAATCGACCGGTATCATTAGCATCGCACGTTATTAGAATTTTTGAAAGGGTCGTGGGAGGCAGGATGACTTGAATTTCATCAAGTGAACAAGCTGCATAACTCAGGACGCATTGGTTTTAGGGCGGGAAGATCTTGCCTGGTTCAGTTGCTTGACCACTCTGATGGGATTGCTGAATCTTGGGAAAACGAAGGAGACTCGAAAGTTGGGAGTAACCGGAAAAATTGGGAGATGGTTATACAGCTTTTTGAATGATAGATCACAACACGCAAACCGTATAATGAAAAGCTCAGATCTTCAAGGAAATGCACGTATTTGCATCCTCATTCTTATATCTGACATTAACGCAAAACAACGAGCCATATTTTCAAAGGATGTTATGAAACATGTCATCCTTTGTAAATGATGCAAGATTAAGTATGAAAAATCACGTCAATAGAAGATGCGGAAAGGCGGCAAAGAGACTTAAAGGAAGTTTTTAACTGGGCAACTGAACAAAAAAACATTCCTTCCAGTGGAGACAAATTCCAACTTCTCCGGTATGGGGAAAATGAAGAAATCAGAGACAACACAGGATACTGGACAGACACAGACGCTATCATGAAGCAGATGAAGAATGTGGAAGACCTCGGAGTGATAACCTTCAGCGAACACAAGATAACGGTGGCCTCCTGCTGAAGGATGGCAGGCTGGATCCTGCGGACCTTCAAGACTAGGAAAGAAAAACCAATAATGATATTTTCGAAGGTCCTAATTTTTTCACAGATACTGTTATTTGGTTCTAACATCGCCTTGCACGGCGGGCGAAACTGTGGATTTAGAAAGTGTCCAGAGATCTTTCACAGCTCAAGTTAATGTGAGAAAAGAACTAAATTACTAGGACGAGTGAAGCCAATGAGGCTATACTCCCTGGAGCGCAGACGGGAGAGTATATCATTATACTCGACAAATCGTAAGAGGTTTGGTTCCCGACTTTCATTCGAAAATGTTATCCTACAGGTACAACAAGCATAGAAGACTTTGTAGAATACTACCTCTGAAATCCATGGGTCCGATATGCACAAAATGAGAGACCACCTTAAACATCCGGGGCCCGAGACTCTTCAGTACCTTACCATCATGAGAAACAGCATGGGATGTATGGTAGAGATGTTCAAGAGTGCACCACCTAAAAGTGTACAAGACCATTCAGGCCATGAGGAATTTAGGGCCTGATGGCTGCGTCTTTCATCAGCTTGGTCGACTAAAGAACCAATCCAGCAGCTTGGGCCCAGCCCAGGCTGTAGGGGTGAAGATCCCTCGCAGAATCCACGAGGCATCTATGTTCCCTCCATAACTAGATCGCCCCCCTCGCTCATCCCTCCATCGTTCTTCACCCTTTCTATTTATCCTCCGTCTCTTTCCAAGCCCATAGCCTACTTGCCTGTAATCGATCATCCTCTTCCTCTCTCCACCAACCCCTCCCCTAATCCGTCAACCATTCCATAATCCATCAGCCCTCCCATGATCCATTTGCCATTAGCTCTTCCATTATTTAACCCTTCCATAAGCCATTAACTTCGTTATGTTAATCAGCAATTATTAGGTATCCAGGTCAGGTCACGTGTGATCTCTCATTCCCATTTGCTGTCCTTCCCATAATCCATCACGGCTCCCGTTCGTTCATTCTCACCCCTCTAAATTTCTCCATTCCTGGAGGCCTTAAGCGGATGTGATTATGTTTCCAAATGCTACTTCGTGGTAGTGATGGAATGAGACAGGGGTCGCGGAGCACGGGCAACAACACAGGGCTTTATTGGGTAAGTACACAGGTGATGTAGACCAGGGCGAGCTACTGCGGACGGTGCATAATAGATTAGAAGGTGGCGTGGGTTTAGGTAAGGTGAGATGAGGTGGGCAGTGTTCCCGTAACGCTGGAAGTGAGGCAGGCGTCTCTTGGGGGAGTTGGAGGGACGCCGGCTCTCGTGGAGCTTTTGCAGAAGGTAAGGAGGCGTTACCGAGATCTGGATTTGGTGGGCGCTGCCGAAGTTTTGTGTTTTTTTGCTACAGGAATAGTAATGGCACAGGTCGCAGCGGCGACCTGTGCCAAACAACAACAACAATAGTTTTTTGGATTAATGTACATATTAAGTGAGGTAGGTGATGTAGCCAAGGTATAGTACTGCAGAAGGTAGGTGTAGTATTATGGCTGGAATAAGAGGTCAAGTGGGGTGGGTTGAGAAATAGGAGACAGTCTTGGCTGATGGTGCATGAGGTAAAGGAAGAGCACATACATGTCTGCCGGATCTTGGTAGAGCTCCTGATGAAGATGGATGTTGCGCGTGTCGCGGCTTCTGGAGTGAGTGGCGGCTGCCGGTTTGTTCTTGAGTTCCAGGAGTGCCATGGGCATGGCCGTTGGTTCTGTTGTTACAGCTGCTTATCATGACTGACGGAGGCGATGTCCCAAGCAAATCCTGCCGAAAGTGGACGTCGCTGATGAGGCACCACAAGGAATCCCTCCAGGAAGATGAAACGTTAGGAGTCACGTAGCGGACTTCTACTGACGGAGGAGGCGCCCTAAGGACGGTTTGAGCTTGGGGCCACATGTCCAGGACTCCAGGAGTCGTACACTCGTTGTCTGGAGCAAGTTAAGTGTCCGACTGCCGCCCTGCGTTGATGCCCGGGTTATATGTAAGAGGCAGGGAGGACAGACCACGTAAGCGCTCTGGGAGGAATAAGAATAGGAAACGTCGCTTACTGGTGAGCCAGCAAGCTCATTCCTCAAGTCATGGGCGGGCGACACCGCCGTGACCTGCCACCATGTCGGGTCGCCGTCAAAAAGGTAACACTTTGTGGAACGACACTTGGTCGCCACACGTGCATCGGAGACGAGGCAGTACAGAGCCCCAGCAGGTGAGTGATGAGCCCAGGAGTCGCATGGTACACGTCTGCAGGTGGAAGGTGCTCCTTGATGACTGCTTGACTACCTCACTGCTTACCCGAGGCAGATGGAAAGGCTGGGTCACGTCACTGAGTGTTATCCGTGTAGGTGCGAGTCGCGGCCAGGTTCAATGACTTCGTCCCTTTAGGGTTTAGGGAGAAGTCAGATGATGTTAGATCCTGTAGCCGAGTTGGTCGGAAGGGTGGGATTCCATACCTAACACATAAAGGTGACGACCGAGATCTCGAGCGGCGCTTGCAGGAGGCAGCCGAGACGCTGCCGTCCATCCCAAGTCTCTCTCTCTCTCTCTCTCTCTCTCTCTCTCTCTCTCTCTCTCTCTCTCTCTCTCTCTCTCTCTCTCTCTCTCTCTCTCATCGTGTCTGTTGGCTTCTCCTAGCGATACTTAATCCTCCGGCCTATCCATAGGCCTCGCTCGCTCATCCTTCAACGATCCTCCGTCCCTCTGTCCATAATCCCTTATCGTGGCCCTGAGCATGGCCCTCCCCCCTGTAAATCCCTCATCGCCTCCCTAATCTGCCATCACTGCCCGTGTGCAGAACCTTCCACTGTGCCATAATTCCCCAGCGTCAGTCTTCATCAAGGCCGGGAACCCCCCGCTCAGCCGCCCTAATGCTACCACCTACGCACCTACCCACTCCCCCTGCCTAGGTCTCCCCGCCAGGACACAAGATAACCTCGCCGATAACACATCTTGCCTCGAGCTCTGTCTTACGTACCCTCCTTGTTCGTTATCAGCATTGGAAGGGGGGAGGCGGGTGGGGAGTTGAGGAGATATTGGCGACGGAAAAGGTTTGTTGTGGGAGATATTGACCTCGGGAGGGGTTGTTTGTTTTGGACGATAGGGGTCATCGGTTGGTTGGTTGGTTGGGGGGGGGGGGGTGTTTGCTTTGGATGATATTGGCATCGGGTGGGTGGAAGGGTGGAGGGGTTGTGGACGCTACTAGCATCGGAAGGGGGCGATGTTGGCATTAGGAAAGGGTTTGTGTGTGTGGAGGGTTTGGTCGTGGACGGTGCAGAGTTTGGAGGGTTCGCGTGTGGAGGGAGGGACTGGTCATGGACAGCGTTGGTGTATGCATGGCTAGATGTGGAGCGTTTCGTGACAACACATAGTCTGTATTGCAGTGTAAGGTGTTTACGAAGGAGGTAAACTCGTCTGGAGTTAAATCCATTGAGAATTGCGCGTTACGTACTGTATGCAGCTTTGTTCTGAACGTTACAAACTGCATACGGCTTTGTTATGAACGTTACAAGCTGCATACAGCTTTGTTCTGAACGTTACAAACTGCATACAGCTTTGTTCTGAACGTTACAAACTGCGTACAGCTTTGTTCTGAACGTTACAAACTGCATACAGTTTTGTTCTGAACGTTACAAACTGCATACAGCTTTGCTCTGAACGTTACAAACTGCATACAGCTTTATTCTGAACGTTACAAACTGCATACAGCTTTGTTCTGAACGCTACACAGTGCATACAGCTTTGTCCTGAACGTTACATACTGCATACAGCTTTGTTTTGGATGTACCTGTGTACTGCACGAAGCATTGTTTTGCACGACACGTACTGCAAGCAGCTTTGCTTTGTATGCATACATTTTTTTATGTTATACATTGCATGGCTTGACTTCAACAGTATTCATGGTGGAAAGGTTTCACCTCAGCAGTAACTACAGTGGCTGGGTTGGACTTCAACAGTGTCCTCAGTGGGGGGTTTGACTTCAACGGTATCCACCACAGTGGCGTGGTTTGACTACAGTATTCACAGCGGAGGGGTTTGACTTCAGCAGGATCCACAGTGCAGGGTTTGACTTCAACAGTTACTTTAGTGGCGTAGTTTGACTTCAACACTATTCTCTGTAGAGGGGTTCGACTTCATAGCAGTATCCACAGTGGAGGGGTTTGACTTCAGCGGTATCTGCAGCAGAGGGGTTTGACTTCAGTAGTATCCACAGTGGAGGGGTTTGTTGTCCACTGTTATACGAGTTTAATGCGGATAATACCCACTGTAATTTTGGTTCGAACTGCACTGGATTGGGTTCGCCCTGCACTGTATTCCCTGTGGTGAGTTTTTCTCGTGATGGGTTCCCGACGCAGGAGACGTCTTCTTGAATGGTATTCGTGGTGCGTTTTTCACTGACTGACGTCTCAAGTTTTCTGGTGTTCTCTGGAATCCTTTTGAGTTCCTGATTTTTAACCTTCTTCCATGATCTCTGCCTCTGTGATATTGACTTCCAGTCCTGAGTCTGGACTTGACAGCCCTCCGGAGGGATTGGCTCTCCAGTCGTGGGATGTTAACTTTGCCGAAGCTCTCTGCTATCTTACATCATAATGTAGGCGTTCCAGTCATGATTTTGGACTCTTCCTTCCGAGAACCTGGACCGTCCAGTTTCTGGATTGAAGATTCTTCCTCAAACAAGACCTTGTCACTCTGGTGCTTCATGTGGAATTAACAACTCAGAGGTATTAGCTGTCCAGTTTAGGATATTGACTCAACAGCTCAAGAGTTTTGCTTCTCTAATCTGTAATCTGGAGGTAGTAACTGGAATTCTTGGCTGTCCAGTTCTGGATATTGACACTGCAGCTCAGTGGTTTGCCTCACCAGTCCCTAATGTGGAACTAACGACTCCAGAAGATCCTTGGCAGACCAGTTCTGGATATGGACTGTCCATCTCAAGACCTTGGCACCACTCGTGTCTCAGAACTAGAATTAACAAGTCAATATCTTGGATGTCCAGTTGTGGACATCGACTTTTCAATTCGTCGTCTTCCACTTTTCAGACTTTTGATCTGGACTTTTTTAACCCAAGGTCTTGATCTTCGCGTCTCAGATATGGACCTCCAGCTCAGGGAGGTTAGCTTTTGAAGTTCCAAGAGTCTTTGATGATGCGAGTTCCCATTAATGTATTTGACTCTATTGCGACTCATGTGCATTAATCTCTCACCGAGTCCCTCCCTCCCTCCCTGGAACCATGAAAGGGATGATGAACACTTGTTTTCTTGAGAGTAGGCTGAGATACGCATCACAACTCACTCCTTTGCCTTTATCATGACACACACACACACACACACACACACACACACACACACACACACACACACACACACACACACACACACACACACACACACACTTGCCTGACCGACAGTAACCGTTAAGGGAGAGTTCGGGGTGGCATGTGCCACGCAACCCCCCCTTCACCACATGGCACCTCCAACTCTCTCTTGAACGGTTACTGTTGATCAGGCCAGTGTGTGTGTGTGTGTGTGTGTGTGTGTGTTTGCTGTCTATGATGGTAGACGCCAGACGTACCGGTATTTCTGTTGTCATATTGGGATTTGAATAACTGTATTAATTTTTGGCACATGATGAGGTGGAATGTCTCCAGGAAACATGTCGTGCCACATGTATAGAAAAATTACATGTTGAATAAAATTGTATGACCTACTGAAGTGCGATTTCACCTCCATAACTATCATCACGAACTAGTGTGATCAACATATCTACATGTATATGTGTGTATGTGTGTTTGTGTGTGTGTGTGTGTGTGTGTGTGTGTGTTTTGTGTAAAGACCAAGTGTCCTCTTCGAATGGACTAAGTAGTCTGTTGCTGTTCACATTTCATATCGAGGCTGGCCCTTAATTGAAATGTGTGAGGTTAGTGAAGAGAGACAAGGAAACGTATTTGCGAATATTGGAGGAAGAGCCTTTTGGAAATTGTCAGAGTCATATTTTATGGGAAAGACATGCGAGGGCAGAGAGTTCCACCAAAGTTTCGACGTGTAGGGAAAGAAGCAGGTGTCAAAACGGCCCACTCTTGAGTTGCTAACGGCCGCACAGTGATCATGTGAAGTATTTACCGAGTATTGTGTGGTCTAGTTTCGGTATGTCTCGAAAACTTATATCCAGAGGCCTGGGAACAAATGAAAATATTGAAACTCTTTTCGTTAATCATTATTACCAACATCATCATCGTTAGACTTTTTATTTATATAAACGGTCGCTTTGAATGATTAATAACTTTTTTCCTAATACACTTTTTTTTAGAAATAGAGTAATTATCTGGGGAAGGGAGATCTGTATCGTAATTATTTAGATTATAGGTAATTCCATAGCTGGGGGTAACTATTCCATACGATTTTCAGCGGGATTTTTAGAATTGTAATGAATACGATTTTATTGGAAAAGCAACAAAGCATCTACCTGACGTGTGCCGCAAGAAAACTGACGTTTGCCGCAAGAAAACAGAGGAATTGGTTACACGTGAAGGCTTGAAGTACTCATTCTTACAGTAAGCACACACGAAAAACTCATAAAACACACATGAGGTATGACGACCTTCAAAGTTGCCACAGCTTGCTGGTAGGTTGGTATTTTTGGCCTTTTGGCCTATCACCAGTCAGGGTCATTAAGGACCATCAGTGTCATATTACAGATGTATGGCTTCTGATTGACAACGGTCCAGTGTTGTTTTCAACATGAACTTCGCACGGAGGCCTACATGAGAGGGAATCCATCAACATTTTGATTTGAGTCCCCTGAACAAATAATGTTTGAGTATTTACCTCTGGCTTCAGAGACCAACTTTAAACATTCTCATCTTTTGATGTTAAGAGCAAAAAGTGAAGATAAAGAGTCAGAGATAATTAAACTGTCTGTGGCAGTGATTTCTACCAGCCCAAAAGCAATAAGAAGAGTGGACAATTCAGTTAGACACCCTATAGTTAAATCCAACGTCTTTCTCTAATCTTTTACCATTGGGCTGGATCACAGTGGCAGCACTGCCTGCCCTCGCAGTGGCAGAATCGCCAGAACCGTCAGTATCAGTGCACTGGACTGTGTTATTTTGTAGCCGTCCGTTCAGATTTACCTTGAACACCTTCGCCAGGTGTTCAAGATAATTATAAAACCATACACTTCCTGTGCGTATGTATGTGTGTGTGTGTGTGTGTGCTGTGTGTGTGTGTGTGTAGAGCCACCCGGGTAATGTGTGGGAGGTTCGTAAGCCAGGCATCACGAGCAGCAGATCTCCCCCGTATCCACCATCCTTAAGCCAGTCTTCCCCCAACACTGGAGAAGTTCAACCAGCTCCCGAGACTCTCTCTCTCTCTCTCTCTCTCTCTCTCTCTCTCTCTCTCTCTCTCTCTCTCTCTCTCTCTCTCTCTCTCTCTCTCTCTCCCCTGCCCCCACCTCTCTCACAGCTGGTTCTTACTGTGTGTTGTAATGTTAACAATCACACTGGTGAAGAATGTTGACAGCTTCATGTTGAGGCTCTGTGTCCTATGTCAGCTGTGGTCCCTTCCTCATTCTTTTTTGTTTGTTTGTTTGTTTATAGCTGTTTTTTTTATCTATTTGTGTTATTGAATTTGGATTCTCTTCTTATCCTGCACCTGAGAACGTCGCTATAGACCACCATCGCATCCATGACACCTTGCTTTATGTACTGCTTCATTGCAGCTGTAAATGATGACAGATGACCATCGGTTGTTGGAGAGACTGTTTTGATTTTGAGTGTTGCAGGCGTATAGTGGTTAATGTGGTTCGTGTTATATGGTTCACCGAACTGGAAAGTTCGTAAATATATGGTTCACAGTCGGCCTCAGCCGTGACTCACATTACCAGCACTAATGCATATTAACGAGCACGGTGCTGCTCATTAACCTCAATGGCAACCCATTAACTAGTGCAGTCTCCAATAACGGGTGTAATCATATTAATAACATTAATCTTCATTAACAGCTTTATCGGTGTTATAGCATTAATCTCTGTTAAAACTGGTAATGCCCGGGGATGTAAGGAGCAGGGGTTGTGGGACCTGCAGCTGGGACTACTGCTGGAGGTGACGGCGGCAGCAGCAGCAGCAGCAACGCCAGTGTTATAGTGGAAACGCCAGAAACAATAGCTACTCCCTTATTTCTCATTCACCACGACGGTACGACCCTTCACCACGACGGTACGAGCCTTTACTCGACGGTACGACCCTTCACCACGACGGTACGAGCCTTTACTCGACGGTACGACCCTTCACCACGACGGTACGAGCCTTTACTCGACGGTACGACCCTTCACCACGACGGTACGACCCTTCACCACGACGGTACGAGCCTTTACTCGACGGTACGACCCTTCACCACGACGGTACGATCCTTTACTCGACGGTACGACCCTTTACTCGACGGTACGACCCTTCACCACGACGGTACGACCCTTCACCACGACGGTACGACACGAGTATGATGACTTAGCACTTCACCTGATCCTTTCTTAATCATTTGTTCAAGTGGGGAGGTCTTGCCCTCGTACCAAGGGGTCATACCGTTGTCCTGTAGATGGTTAAGGTACCACTGGAGCAACCACCACCATTGCCACTACCAGACACCATAACCACCACCATTGCCACTACCAGACCCCATGACCACCACCATAGCCACTACCAGACACCATGACCACCACCCTTGCCACTACCAGACACCATGACCACCACCATTGCCACTACCAGACACCATGACCACCACCATTGCCATTACCAGACACCATGACCACCACCCTTGCCACTACCAGACACCATGACCACCACCATTGCCACTACCAGACCCCATGACCACCACCATAGCCACTACCAGACACCATGACCACCACCATTGCCACTACCAGACCCCATGACCACCACCATTGCCACTACCAGACACCATGACCACCACCATTGCCACTACCAGACACCATGAACACCACCATTGCCACTACCAGACACCATGACCACCACCCTTGCCACTACCAGACACCATGACCACCACCCTTGCCACTACCAGACACCATGACCACCACCATTGCCACTACCATACACCACTACCGTTGTATCCACCACCACCACCCCCCAGCCACCAGCATCAGCAACAAGTTGTCGACACAGAGATGAAGAAAGGGGCCAACAAGGAAATCTTATTGACTCTAAATATCGTGGACTCCCGACTTGGATTTCCGGACCATTCGGTTCCAGGGGGGCGCCTCCGGGGATGTGGGGGCTCAGGGGGTCGAGGGATGTGTGTGTAGGGGGGGGGAGGGGGGGGATCGGTGTGGAAAAGGGAGGGTTGCTGGTGGGGGAGGGGAAGGGGGGGGGGGACTGCTCAAGATAGTTTTCTGGTGTTGGTTGGTGTGGCATGGAGGGGGGGTAGGTCGGGGAGGGGGGTTAAACCTTGTGTTGGAGACATGCTCCAACGACTGTGTTTACTGAGGTTGGGGGTGGAGAGGTAAGGATGGGTGACACGAGGTGGGGAGGAGCTGGTATTTGGTTATTGCTTTTCTTGTGGTCTGAGTTGGTGGTATTTTTGTCTTAACTGGTGAACATTTCTTTTACGATTTTTTTTTTCTTTTTTTTCTTGATCGCCATTTTACGCGGTAGCAAGTTAGCGCCAAGAACAGGCGAAGAAAGGCCGCATTCGCTCTCATCCATTCTCTAGCTGTCATGTTTGATGCACCGAAACCACAGCTCCCTATACACATCCAGGCCCCACAGACCTTTCCATGTTCATTTGCATCTCTCTCTCTCTCTCTCTCTCTCTCTCTCTCTCTCTCTCTCTCTCTCTCTCTCTCTCTCTCTCTCTCTCTGAATACCTTCGTAATTGCAAATCAGTACCTTCACAGTTTACAACAATATCCTCTAAGGTTTGTTTGACCTGAGAGCGTTGTTTCGGTTATATATATATATATATATATATATATATATATATATATATATATATATATATATATATATATATATATATATATCGCTACCTCGCTGAGGCGGGAAATGGCGAATAGTATGAAAGAATATATATACATATATATATATATATATATATATATATATATATATATATATATATATATATATATATATATATATATACATATATATATATATATATATATATATATATATATATATATATATATATATATATATTTTGCTTTGTCGCTGTCTCCCGCGTTGGCGAGGTAGCGCAAGGAAACAGACGAAAGAAATGGCCCAACCCACCCCCATACACAATGTATATACATTCACGTCCACACACGCAAATATACATACCTATACATCTCAATGTACACATATATATACACACACAGACACATACATATATACCCATGCACACAATTCACACTGTCTGCCTTTATCCATTCCATCGCCACCTCGCCACACATGGAATACCATCACCCTCCCCCCTCATGTGTGCGAGGAAGCACTAGGAAAAGACAACAAAGGCCCCATTCGTTCACACTCAGTCTCTAGCTGTCATGCAATAATGCCCGAAACTACAGCTCCCTTTCCACATCCAGGCCCCACACAACTTTCCATGGTTTACCCCAGACGCTTCACATGCCCTGATTCAATCCACTGACAGCACGTCAACCCCGGTATACCACATCGATCCAATTCACTCTATTCCTTGCTCGCCTTTTACCCTCCTGCATGTTCAGGCCCCGATCACACGAACATAGTGCATAGAAACGCGCACCTTCATAGAACATACAAACCTCCAACAATATATATGTCAGTTTGGTGAGGTTGTAGAAGTGCTGTTGCATGCACTATTTATTTTTTTTTTTTCAAGATTGTTGGTAAGGGTGTACATGGTTCACGGTAATCCGTTCTAGGAAGACTGTTGTGCATACAGTGTTAGCGGTATTACATAGAACTGTCAAAATTATGTCTTGCGTACTGGAATTCAACACTTCCATCACGTGTCCCGACACTGGAGTGCATCCCCTTTGATATGACGCCCAGAACCCTTGATGAAGGGGTTAGCTCGGAGGCTGTAACGAAGGGTCGTACAGTCGTGCTCAAGGGCCGCACCGTCGTGTTCAAGGCTCGTACCATCATGCTCAAGGCTCGCACCGTCGTGCTCAGGCTCGTACCGTCGTGCTCAAGGCTCGCACCGTCGTGCTCAAGGTTCGCACTGTCGTGCTCAAGGCTCTTATCGTTGTGCTCAAGGGTCGTACCGTCGTGCTCAAGGGTCACACCGTCGTGCTCAAGGATCACACCGTCATGCTCAAGGGTCGTACCGTCGTGCTCAAGGGTCACACCGTCGTGCTCAAGGTTCGCACTGTCGTGCTCAAGGCTCGTATCGTTGTGCTCAAGGGTCGTACCGTCGTGCTCAAGGGTCACACCGTCGTGCTCAAGGATCGTACCGCCGTGCTCAAGGGTTGTACCATCGTGCTCAAGGGTCGTATCATTGCCCTCAATGTCTAAACACGACAGATGTATCGTGCTTTATGTATTCCAAGTCTCTGAATGTAATAAATATAAGGACGTTAGGTTTTTCTGCTTATTATATAGTTGACATCGAAAAGGTGGCTTGTTCCCTCCTCATGGAAGCGCTGAGGAACGAATGATTCGTTTGAAACTGATTCGACCGTAAAGAAACTCGACTGTAGAATGATTGTAGACTATTTCGTCCGTGTCAATTGAGAAATCTAAAACACTTGTACATGCTATTCGTGGTAGATTTAATAAAGATTAGAAATCTCTTAACGTCTGCCGATTATAGTTCTGGTACGTGGTCGAGATATTTTTTTTTTTTTCCGAGTCAGTAATTGGTAGATACGAAAAGTTTGAGAGAGCCGAACCCGGCCGAGTTGGGCGGAGTTGATGGCGTGTGGCGACATTGTTAGCGTGCTTGTTCAGGCGCTAACAGTTAGCATTACTTTCAAAATGTCGCTAACAGTGTTTCGGTTACAGTCTCGTGTGTGTGTGTGTGTGTGTGTGTGTGTGTGTGTGTGCGAGGTACCAGTCGTGTTTGCACTGTGTTTGATTCAGTCCGCGTGTTAGGGAGATCCTTGTGGGTTTTCATAACGATGTATTTTCATTTCTTTTTTATTGCATCATTGTCCTCTGGCGTCTAGTGTTACGTGCCACTCGTGCCTTCACAGGTTTTGAATTCACACGTTAAGTGTGGTGTCTCGTTTACGATGGTACGAGCCTTTACGACCACGGTACGATGTTTGAGCACGACCCTTTTCATATTTATGTGACCTGGTCTTTGGGCTGAACCCTTCGACATAGTCAGAGGTCGTGCCTTTCAAGGGTCGTACCGCCTTACTCGTGAGGTTATGGCCAAACAAGAGCTGGGCAGGAATATTACTCAAAGGTGGTTTTTGTGATTTTCATATTTATGTCGGTTCTGCGCGAAGGGCAGAGACTTGCTTGGTCAGCTGGGGATGTACAGTGTCACTGAGGTGCATATACAGTGTGTTGATATACCTGAAAATGTACCTTCAAGTTACGTCAGAAAAGGAAATTCTAAACACACACACAGATGGGACCCCGTAAGTGTAAAACTCCCTCCCTGTAGATGATAATACACACACACACACACACACACACACACACACACACACACACACACACACACAAATTAATCAAGGCTCCTCTGGTGTTTGTAGACCTGACCCATAAAGTTCGATGGGTTAAAGTTACAGTGAAGAACAGAAGGGGAGAGAGAGGATTCCGCGCCTTGACTGTACAAGCAAGGGAAGGACGACACATCGTAACGGTCAGTCCTGGAGTGATTGATCCCACCCACAGAAACTGTGGGAAGCGGGGGATGCTTGCACGCAACCTGCTCACGAGAACATCGTCTGCGTCCTTGTTACCCAGTCATGAACGCCTGTATGTGTAGTTGTTTTTTGTGTATTTGTTCATGTGTGTTTTTACTTGAGTGTATGTCAGTGTTTATGCATTCCTTCATATATCCATCCATATCTATTTACTTACGTACTTTCTGTTACTGGTTCACTTAAAGTGTCTGAGCAGGTGATTAAGTTGTTGACGTTGTTAAGGCATGCAGGGCTATTTGCTGTACCTGTTACAAACACTCCGGCCAGCTTGTAACTTCCTTTGAAAGTGGCTAGTCTGCCTTTAATACGGCCGCCCTTACGGCAAGCTTTGAATTTCCTTTCGTATTTCATGCAGACCTGAGTCCATTGTCGGGCGGGGGCTTTAGCTGAGCCTCAGTCTGCGTGCTTGGGCATGGCTTTGTTATCAGCATCATAGCTGTAGGGATACGTGTGTGTAGCTGTTTTGAGATTAGCTCTGTGTGTGTGTGTGTGTGTGTGTGTGTGTGTGTGTGTGTGTGTGTGTGTGTGTGTGTGTGTATTTAGCTGCGTGTCTCGAGTCATAGCGGCGATGCCCGGCTCCTAGGCAGAGTTTGGTTGGTATTGATCAGAGGGACAGGGAAGCTCTCCGTCTCATGCCATGCTCTACCCCTCCCAGCTCTCCTCTTCCTTCCTCTTCCGTTTACTCCTTTTTTTTTTTCATATACTCATATACCCATTTTCATATACTCCCTCGTCACTCACTCGCCCCCCGATTCCCACGTCTCTCCCGCTTTCTTCCTCCCGCACGAACCTCTTCCCATTTTACCATCCTGTCCATATCTTTTTCTTTTTTTCGACCTTTGAATCTCCAGCTTTTCTCTCCCCCCTCCTTCCTCCTTCACTGTCCTCCCCACCCTCCTCTTCAGGTCTGGTCTGCCGGCCTCTGCATTCCTTGGTGGCATTTTATCAGTAACCTGTTTATTTACGCATGTGTTTACCAGCCAGCGTGGAGCAGCTCCAGTCGGCCGTTTAGGGTTAATGGCCTTTATTTGTCAGCCTCTGTGCCGGCTGCTGCTCCCTCCCTCCCTCCAGGTACAGCAGGCGCGGGGCTGTGGTGCTGCTGCCCCTGCTGCAGGTGGTGGGAATGTAGTCGAGCACAGCGCATACATATGTTCTTTTGAGGAGGAGGAGATGGTCGGTATGACTCGTGGGGTCGTGAGAGGCGATGGATGAACAGACCCGTCATAAGAGCACTGCTAGGGTGACCCACGCCCTCACGAGGTCCGTCCGAGGCGGCCTTTTTTTGAGGGCAAGGTTTACCCATCGAGCCACCGCTCAAAATCTAGGAAGACGTTGAGACGAGTCTACCGACCAAGCCAGCCAATCAGAGGCAAGGACGCTGGGTGAGCGTGTCGACCAAGCCGCCAATCAGACCAAGCCGCCAATCAGAGGCAAGGACGCTGGGTGAGCGTGCCGACCAAGCCACCAATCAGAGGCAAGGACGCTGGGTGAGCGTGCCGACCAAGCCGCCAATCAGAGGCAAGGACGCTGGGTGAGCGTACCCGCCAAGCCACCAGTCGGAGACTAGGACGCTGGGTGAGCCCGTACCGACCAGGCCACCAATCAGTGACTAGGACGCTGGCTGGGCAAGAGTGCCGATCCAGCAACCAATCAGAGGCAAGGACTGAGGGTGGCTGGCCGCGAAGGTCAAGGTCACAGGAACACGGAGAACAGTGGGTAGCGATGGACAATATTCAAGCGTGAGTCAAGTCAGAACAAAATATTCCAGGAGTTCGAATAAAGAGAAATATCCAATATACTGCATTAGTTTTTTACAAGTCAGAACAGAATATTCCAGGAGTTCGAATGAAAAAAAAAATATCCAATATACTGCATTAGTTTTTTATTCTTTTCGTTGTACCTAACCACTTTCAGATATTTTTTTTTTTCATACTATTCGCCATTTCCCGCGATAGCGAGGTCGCGTTAAGAACAGAGGACTGGGCCTTTGAGGGAATATCCTCACCTGGCCCTCTTCTCTGTTCCTTCTTTTGGAAAATTAAAAAAAAAACGAGATGGGAGGATTTCCAGCCCCCCGCTCCCTTCCCTTTTAGTCGCCTTCTACGACACGCAGGGAATACGTGGGAAGTATTCTTTCTCCCCTATCCCCTTTTAGATATATATATATATATATATATATATATATATATATATATATATATATATATATATATATATATATATATTATATAGCTCGTTGTGTCTGAACAGAGCGCCGTTCTTCACGAGCGTGGAGGTCGGCCTTGCGCAGCCCCTGGCTCCTGTATATATCTCGTCTGCCTGTATCGCAGTGCGTCTCGTGAGCTGCGCTAACTGTATCACATGGTGGGTGTCGCCCTGGCATTAAAGCCGCACAAGGACTGATTGAAGGGGCAAACTCTCTCTCTCTCTCTCTCTCTCTCTCTCTCTCTCTCTCTCTCTCTCTCTCTCTCTCTCTCTCTCTCTCTCTCTCTCTCCTCATATTTCAAGTTTAGATTTGCTGCTTTTCTGAATTCGTGTTAGTCACCCCATAATTTCGCACGTTTTCTGTGAGTAAATGTTATTACGGATGTACACTTGACTTCAGTATGTTATTATGTTAGATTCTGGCTTGAAGGCGAAGGTTTAGTTGCTGATTTGTTCAACAGATATATTTCATGATTTTACACACACACACACACTTCCGTGGTTTAGTACCAAGCGTTTCTTACCATGATTCACGCACGTGCCCACTGGTTTCGATTCCTAGGTGCGGCAGTCTGCCCTCAACCAACCCAGCTGATCATCCTCCCACTCTGGATCGGTCGATAAATGGATGCGTGGCATAGGATGCTGTGTGTGTGTGTGTGGGTGTACACACGTAGGAATAATGACATGTTACACATGTACAATGTTAAGAGTCGGGGCAACACGAGCGTAAAGCTCTCTCCCCATAACACAACCAAATAGTAATCACACACAGACACACACACACACACACACACACACACACACACATACACACACACACACACACACACACACACACACACTTCTCTTCAAACTATCGGGAACTAAAACGGAGCGAAAAGTTTCTTGAAAAATATTCCAAACCTCTCTAGAGAACACGAGCCCAGAATGAACGAAGATAACAAGAACAGCGTCAGAACAGTTCGTTCAGGAGCCGGCAGTGATACCAGTATTTTTCACCGTCGCTTCTTCGTGACGCTCCAGAAGAGACCGCTGAACTCCGTACGTTTCCATAATGTTGCGTCCACGCTGTTGACACTTTTGAGCGGCTAATGACATGAAGGGGTTAAGTTGCAATATTTGACGATGGAATTTTAGTGGGGGCATTTTTATTTTTTTTCCCCTGGTGATGGAGAAAGGTTGAGTGGGGAGGGAGTCGGTAGGGAAGGGGTAGAGGGAGAGAATGGTTGGAGAGGGGAGGGTTGGAGTCTGCGGCAGATTTCACATAATTGGAAGAGTTTTTACTCGACTGCCTCACGATTTTTTTTTTTTTTCCAGTTTTTTTCTAGCTGCTCTACTTATGTTGATGCTTTCCTCGGGTTGAATAGGGCAGCGCAGAGCTCAGGAACCTGGCCACGTCCACCGGGTAACGCCGCAGGCGAGAAGAATGTGATGTTTTGCGTGTGGGTTGAGCGCAGGACGGGGGAAAGGGGGTAACGATTCAGCGTGTGGAGTGTGGGAGTTGTATGTTGCCCACGAGGGAGTCCGTGATTACGGTGAGTCGGTGGTTAAGGTTACGGCTCTCACATCACTTGATGTTCAAGGTTCATACTTGGGAGAATCGAGGCTAGGGCAGCCCGACCTCCGTTGTAGGCTGCCAGTAGTTGCCCTACGCTGCAGTTCTTACTCCTCTCTCTTCCGTTGATAACTGCTTTGGTTTCTGCTCCCCGAGAACTAAGAGCTCGTGTATCCCAGTCGTACTCCAGGCCACGTCATACCATGCCGTTGAAGTCTCGTCCTCGGCATGGTGTGGTGGCAGTTAGCAGCTCCAGGATAAGCCGTTGTGGTATCCGTTTCTGTCCTTACTCCGCTAAGCTCCGGAACTCATTGCCTTCTCATTTCTTCCCTAGAACATACAACCTGGAGAAGTCCAAAAGACAGATTTTCCATTCCCTCCAAGTCTTTTTTCATCATTCCTCTTCCTTTTGTATTTCTGTATCCTTAATGCCCTTCTTTGTATAGTGTTTAAGAACTTGCCTCAAAGATGACTTGTCCTTGACTGAAACTTACAATTTGATTATATGTATATAATTTCCTCTCTAGACGATCGGTCTCTGGGTGTTAATGGATCAGCCTCCCCTCCTTTATCGACAGCGGTGTCCCTCAGGGTTCTGTCTTGTCCCCTACATTTTTTTCTCCTTTTTGTCAACGATTTCCTCCTTTCCACAAATAAATATATTCTCTCATATCCTGATGACTCTCCACTGCTTTCCTCTACATCCTTCAATTCTTCTTCTCTTCCTCTGTCACTCGATCTGCATCTCATGACACAGCTTCCTCAACAAACTCAGACTTGGACAGGATATCTCAGTGGGGTAGACAGAATCTAGTAGAGTTCAGTGCCTCTAAGACCCAGTTTCTACCCATCTCTCTAACGAAAAGTCACAGCCCTCGTCTCCTTTGGCGGTTTTGTGATTCCACCTCTTGACCCATTGAACATCCTTGGTATTACTGTAACATCTCTTTCACGAAAACTCCACATTCGGGGAAATAGGAAAGTCTGCGCTAAGATACTGGGCGTCCTGTTTAAATGTCGAAATTTCTTTTCTTCTGAAAAGTTGGTGTTTATGCAAGGTAATGATGCGTTCTTGTGTAGAGTACTGCTCTCACTTCTGGAGTGGTTCTAGCTCTGCATCCTTACTTGACTGAGTTGAATCGAAATGGATCCGACTTATTAACTCTTCCGAACTAACTTCAAAACTTGACCCCCTTGCCCTACGCCGCAATGTTGGTTCACTTTCCCTCCTCTGTAGGTATTGTTTAGGTTTTTGCTCTCGAGAGCTGGCTGATTGTGTGCCCTCACCACTAGCTAAACCACGCAATACTCGGCAAGCTGCTGCGTCGCATGATTACAGTATGACTTATGGCAACTCACGGAAGGGCCTCTTTGATAGCTGTTTCGTTCCCCACACCTCGAAGCTGTGGAACTGTCCACCTTCTCATATCCTTCCTATTGACTATGACCTGACACCTTTTAAAATAACAGGTTTTTCACGCTCTCCAAAATTCGTGAATACTTTCCCTTGTCTCTTCTTTTACTCTTTGATTAACCTCTATAGTTCAACTGAGTTCAAGCCTTAGATGTGGACTTTTATCCGTGACTGGAGCCTCTAACATGAAAGAAAAATATTCTGGCTTCCACACTATAGTTGTCATATATAATGCACCCAAAACAAGAATCCTCCTGTCCCTAGCTAAGCCCCATAGATTTTTTCGTGATTTCTTCTGACTGCTTTGTATAACCTGGTACAGTTTGTTGACAGTACGTCGCCCCCTGTATACCACATCGCTCCAGTTCGCTCATTCCTCTGCACGTCTCAATTCATCCTGTGTGTTCAAAGCATCTTTTGCTCCATCCTTCCATCTCTTCCTCGTTCTCCCGGTTCTCCTTGCTCCGTCCACTTGTGAGGTATATACCCTATTAGAGTCTCATCGCTCATACTCTTCATTTGTCCAAGCCATTTCATCACACCCCCTTCAACCATACTCTTGCAACTGCAACACCTTTCTCATAGCCTGTCATTTTTTGCTTGGTCAGTCCTCCTCGTACCACGTATTGTCCTAGAGTATTTCAGTACCATTAAGGACCCACGGCAGCATCCATACAGCAGCTTTGGAACTAGTGTACCACCGTACATACGTATCCTGACCGTATAGTCTCTCCTCACACTTCCTAACGCACCCAGAACCTTTGTGTGTATATATATATATATATATATATATATATATTTTTTTTTTTTTTTTTTTTTTTCATGCTATTCGCTATTTCCCGCGATAGCGAGGTAGCGTTAAGAACAGAGGACTGGGCCTTTGAGGGAATATCCTCACCTGGACCTCTTCTCTGTTCCTTCTTTTGGAAAAAAAAAAAAAAAAAAAAAAAAAAAAAAAAAAATATATATATATATATATATACATTGCAGAAATCCTTGACCTTAAAGTTGAGGTTCAATTTTTCAATGTTTACATAGCGATTCTGCTCAGCCATGTACACAGAGTAATCATTATTAAAATAAATTAAAGAGCTTAAACCTTCATGCTTCTGATAACATGATTTTCTTTCTGTCACTAACGTGTTTTTTTTCTCTTCGATTTTTTGCAGTTATCCTCTCCTTCATCATGTTTTTATGCATAGCTCTACAGATTTTTTTTTTCGTGTCTCTCTTTTCTGTTTTAAATTTGCGCTGAGGGAGATAATATATTGAATAGTATAATGTGATTACGACAAGACTGGAGTGCGGACAAACACGTAGAATTAGGCTATGTAAACACGAAGTTTTCGAATAAGATTCGAGTTACATGTTTTGGAATCAAGTGGATCAGGTTGCTCGAGTATTTATGCCAACCGCACGCTCTTTTGATCACTCGGTTTCAGATTCCATTCTTTGTATGATCTGAGGTTGGCTTTTGATCTTGTAAATTGGGATTATGTTGTGTGTCGATGCCTCATATTAGACTGGATTAAACTGTAGACATTGAATTTAATCTGGGCGCGTATATATATATATATATATATATATATATATATATATATATATATATATATATATATATATGTATATGATCCCTGGGGATAGGGGATTAAGAGTACTTCCCACGTATTCCCTGCGTGTCGTAGAAGGCGACTAAAAGGGGAGGGAGCGGGGGGCTGGAAATCCTCCCCTCTCGGTTTTTTTTTAATTTTCCAAAAGAAGGAACAGAGAATTGGGCCAGGTGAGGGTATTCCCTCAAAGGCCCAGTCCTCTGTTCTTAACGCTACCTCGCTAATGCGGGAAATGGCGAATAGTTTGAAAGAAAGAAGAAAGAAAAAAAAATATATATATATATATATATATATATATATATATATATATATATATATATATATATATATATATATATGGTAGTTGCATCGTAGGCATAGAGGGTCTTGGGATGCATTGAATCAGAGCTGTGACGGGAGAGTGTGACTCGTGTTTGTCTAGGGAGTGTGGTTTACACACGAGTGTGTATCTGACTTGGAGTTGGGAGGGAAGGTTTTAAGAGCTTTTCGGGTGAGATCAGCGTGTATGTTCTTTTTTGTCAGTGTTATGTTTGTTGGAGGGTTACAGGGGTTTTCTGTGGCGTGACCTTTGACCTGGGCATGGTCAAAAGCCAGGTCATTGCCAGGTATCAGCACCATTTTCAATATGTTCACCGTTTCTTTTTTTTTTTTTTCCTGACATTTATGCATGACTGCTTTATGTGAACGGTTTACATGTTTACTTCACATGACTGGTTTACATGGCTAGTTTAACTGATCGGTTCACGTATGACTAGCTTACACGACTAACGTACATGACTGGTTTGCGTTTGACTGAATTCCATGGCTAGTGTACATGACTGGTTTACGTATGACTAGCTTACACGGCTAACGTACATGACTGGTTTACATATGACTGAATTCCATGGCTAGTGTACATGACTGGTATACGTATGACTCAATCCCATGGCTAGTGTACATGACTGGTTTACGTATGACTGAATCCCATGGCTAGTGTACATGACTGGTTTAGAAAGACAGTTTGCACGACTGGTGTACGTTGCTGATCTTCGTAACTGGTTTACAAATGACGATTGCTTGGCAGGTTTACATGACCGGTTTACATGGCTGGCCCATTATTCGCATGGATTTACGTTGACATATATGAGAGGTGGATCGCCTGAAGAACTTGATTGGTAAGTGCGTTGGTGTGTCAGTGTTGGAGGTTGAGTTGGAGGGAGGGTGCGTTTGTGATGTATATGTTTGCTTCATGAGTGTGTGTGTGTGGGAGGGGGGTGCGTGTCGTGCTTGCATGAGGTGTGTTTGCGGTGTTCTGCTTTTGCGTGGGGTGACGAGGGGGGTGTTCCGTGTGTGTGTGTGTGTGTGTGCGTGAGCGTGTGTTGGTCGAGTCATATCATTGATTTGAGGATAAGCATCGTTGAGGCTGGCTTCCTCCTCCTCCTCCCCCTCCCCAAGCCAGCCTTCCTCCTTCTTCATGCCCACCCTCCTCATCTAACCCCCACCCCCCCATCTGCCTGTCTGTATTGTGCAACAACACCTTGTCATCTACCCCCCTCCTCTCTCATCTCTCTCTCTCCTCTCTTCTCTCTCTCTCTCTCTCTCTCTCTCTCTCTCTCTCTCTCTCTCTCTCCTCTCTCTCTCTCTCCTCTCTCTCTCTCTCTCTCATGCCCTCGCTAATTCCTGTGAGGCGGGGTAACGACAGGAAGGGATGAAGGCAAGCATGAATATTTTACATTCGTGTATATGTATGTGTATGTATATATGTGCGTGTTCGGGCGTTTATGTATTTACATATTTGGATACGAGTGGATGGGCCTATTCTTCGTCTGATTCGTGCGCTCCCTCGCGGGAAACAGCGTTTACGTATAATGATATATATATATAATATATATTATATATATATATTTATATATATATTATATATTATTATATTTTATATTTACTTTATACAAAAAAAATATATATATAAAATTATATATAATTATATAATATATAATTATATATATAATATAGCTATAATGTGTATATGCAGGTAAAGCCAAAAGGAAACTGGAAACGGAAAAACAGTGTTCTTGACACTTCATATTTTCCGTTTTCTTTTGGTTTTTCACCTGCATCTTATGTACACTCCCCTGTTGTGTACTTTTTTGTACACACACACAACACACACACACACACACACACAACACACACACACACACACACACACACACACGTAATGTTTACTGAAGTTGTCGTCCCACATTTATATTTGCATAAGGTACACTTCAAGACGTCAGAACACAGAGAGTTACTGGTAATTATGATATAAGGGAGAAACGTGGAAATCTATTGTCAAACTTAAGGGGAAAAGTGACGCTGGAGAGCTCTGGGATGTGCTGTGGTGGGACTGTAGCTGGGACCAGAAGGGATGTATTATCATCACTCCCCTTTGAGAACTGGTATGACCCCCAGGGGTATGATGACCTGACCTTTGATCTGACCTTTTGAAGAAATAAAAAAAAAAGACCATACCCCAGGGTCGCGCGTGCGTGGTTAAGGGAGTTAAATTGACCTCCTCCCTTTGTCGCACTTTCTTGCCTTTGTGTGTGTGTGTGTGTGTGTGTGTGTGTGTGTGTGTGTGTGTGTGTGTGTCTGACTAAGTAAGCTCTCGTGTGTATAATGTTCAACTGGCAAATTGTGTGACCCAGTGAGGTTACGTGTCTTTCCCAGAACTGGAATATACAATACCTGGCCAGAGTGTTGTGTGTTGTGTTTGTGTGTGTGTGTGTGTGTTGTGTGTGTGTTCTGGCCTTCCTGGAAGCGTGGGTATTGAGGATATTGTTATGCGTTATTTGATGCCCCTGGACGAGGCATGTTGTACCCCGGGGTTGACACCTGCATGGCATTACCATCTGAGAGGGAGGTCATTAGGTAGTTTAAAAAAAAAAGGTGGGGGAGGCATTGAACTTGTTGCTTGTATCATATGTATCATATCCCACCGATCTTTGGACTCGTTGTTGTTATCATGGAGTCCTGCTATCATGACTGAATTCGTTACCAAACCGTGACTGGGCCGTTACGGGAACCGTTACCACTGGCTTTGTTCTGGGCGTCATTTTAAGGAATCGTTACCCATCACGACCATTCCCGGTGCCACCGTGACTGAAATGGTTACCGTCATATCCTGGGTCCGTTACCACCATTACCACCATCACAATCACCACCATTACCATTACCACCATCACAATCGCCATTACCGTGGATGTAATCACCATTGCCTTCCAGACCATCAGCCACACCTGTTTGTTCATGACCACTATCACCGACCCTCATTTATCATCGTCAGTACAAACGTCACCATGTCACCATATTGAACCTCTTTCACCACTACCATAACAGTCTGAACCCTCTACCACACACACACACACACACACAACACACACACACACACACACACACACACACACACACACACCCCACCATTACACACACACACACACCACCATTACACACAACACACCACCATTACACACACACACACCCACCATTACCACACAACACACCACCATTACACACACACCACACCATTACACACACACACACACACACACACAACACACACCACCATTACACACACACACACACCACCATTACACACACACACACCACCATTACACACACACACACCACCATTACACACACACACACACACACACACACACACAACACACACACACACACACACCACCAACCATTACACACACACACACACACACACACACCACCACCAATTACACACACACACACACACACACACACACCACCATTACACACAACCACACACACACACACACACACAACCCCACACACACACACACACACACACCAACACACACACACCACCATTACACACACACACACCACACACACACACACACACACACAAAGCCACCATTGCAGCCAGATCCTCCCTCCGTGGTACATTATCTCTCTCTCTCTCTCTCCATCCTCTCTCTCTCTCTCTCTCTCTCTCTCTCTCTCTCTCTCTCTCTCTCTCTCTCTCTCCTCATATTTCAAGTTTAGATTTGCTGCTTTCTGAATTCGTGTTAGTCACCCCATAATTTCGCACGTTTTCTGTGAGTAAATGTTATTACGGATGTACACTTGACTTCAGTATGTTATTATGTTAGATTCTGGCTTGAAGGCGAAGGTTTAGTTGCCGATTTGTTCAACAGATATATTTCATGATTTTACACACACACACACACACACACACACACACACACTTCCGTGGTTTAGTACCAAGCGTTTCTTACCATGATTCACGCACGTGCCCACTGGTTTCGATTCCTAGGTGCGGCAGTCTGCCCTCAACCAACCCAGCTGATCATCCTCCCACTCTGGATCGGTCGATAAATGGATGCGTGGCATAGGATGCTGTGTTTGTGTGTGTGTGTGTGTGTTTGTGTGTGTGTGTGTACACACGTAGGAATAATGACATGTTACGCATGTACAATGTTAAGAGTCGGGGCAACACGAGCGTAAAGCTCTCTCCCCATAACACAACCAAATAGTAATCACACACAGACACACACACACACACACACACACACACACACATACACACACACACACACACACACACACACACACACACACACACACACACACACACACCTCTTCAAACTATCGGGAACTAAAACGGAGCGAAAAGTTTCTTGAAAAATATTCCAAACCTCTCTAGAGAACACGAGCCCAGAATGAACGAAGATAACAAGAACAGCGTCAGAACAGTTCGTTCAGGAGCCGGCAGTGATACCAGTATTTTTCACCGTCGCTTCTTCGTGACGCTCCAGAAGAGACCGCTGAACTCCGTACGTTTCCATAATGTTGCGTCCACGCTGTTGACACTTTTGAGCGGCTAATGACATGAAGGGGTTAAGTTGCAATATTTGACGATGGAATTTTAGTGGGGGCATTTTTATTTTTTTTCCCCTGGTGATGGAGAAAGGTTGAGTGGGGAGGGAGTCGGTAGGGAAGGGGTAGAGGGAGAGAATGGTTGGAGAGGGGAGGGTTGGAGTCTGCGGCAGATTTCACATAATTGGAAGAGTTTTTACTCGACTGCCTCACGATTTTTTTTTTTTTGTGTGTTTTTTTCTAGCTGCTCTACTTATGTTGATGCTTTTCTCGGGTTGAATAGGGCAGCGCAGCGCTCAGGAACCCGGCCACGTCCACCGGGTAACGCCGCAGGCGAGAAGAATGTGATGTTTTGCGTGTGGGTTGAGCGCAGGACGGGGGAAAGGGGGTAACGATTCAGCGTGTGGAGTGTGGGAGTTGTATGTTGCCCACGAGGGAGTCCGTGATTACGGTGAGTCGGTGGTTAAGGTTACGGCTCTCACATCACGTGATGTTCAAGGTTCATACTTGGGAGAATCGAGGCTAGGGCAGCCCGACCTCCGTTGTAGGCTGCCAGTAGTTGCCCTACGCTGCAGTTCTTACTCCTCTCTCTTCCGTTGATAACTGCTTTGGTTTCTGCTCCCCGAGAACTAAGAGCTCGTGTATCCCAGTCGTACTCCAGGCCACGTCATACCATGCCGTTGAAGTCTCGTCCTCGGCATGGTGTGGTGGCCGTTAGCAGCTCCAGGATAAAGCCGTTGTGGTATCCGTTTCTGTCCTTACTCCGCTAAGCTCCGGAACTCATTGCCTTCTCATTTCTTCCCTAGAACATACAATCTGGAGAAGTCCAAAAGACAGATTTTCCATTTCCTCCAAGTCTTTTATCATTATTCCTCTTCCTTTTGTATTTCTGTATCCTTAATGCCCTTCTTTGTATAGTGTTTAAGAACTTGCCTCGAAGATGACTTATCCTTGACTGAAACTTACAATTTGATTATATGTATATAATTTCCTCTCTAGACGATCGGTCTCTGGGTGTTAATGGATCAGCCTCCCCTCCTTTATCGACAGCGGTGTCCCTCAGGGTTCTGTCTTGTCCCCTACATTTTTTTCTCCTTTTTGTCAACGATTTCCTCCTTTCCACAAATAAATATATTCTCTCATATCCTGATGACTCTCCACTGCTTTCCTCTTCATCCTTCAATTCTTCTTCTCTTCCTCTGTCACTCGATCTGCATCTCATGACACAGCTTCCTCAACAAACTCAGACTTGGACAGGATATCTCAGTAGGGTAGACAGAATCTAGTAGAGTTCAGTGCCTCTAAGACCCAGTTTCTACCCATCTCTCTAACGAAAAGTCACAGCCCTCGTCTCCTTTGGCGGTTTTGTGATTCCACCTCTTGACCCATTGAACATCCTTGGTATTACTGTAACATCTCTTTCACGAAAACTCCACATTCGGGGAAATAGGAAAGTCT
>NC_092230.1:20777368-20822368 GCF_036320965.1 Panulirus ornatus | reverse complement strand
ACACACACACACACACACACACACACACACCACCACCATTACACACACACACACACCACCATTACACACACACACACCACCATTACACACACACACACCACCATTACACACACACACACCACCATTACACACACACACACCACCATTACACACACACACACACACACACACACACACACACCACCATTACACACACACACACCACCATTACACACACACACACCACCATTACACACACACACACCACCATTACACACACACACACACACACACACACACACACACACACACACACACACACACACACCACCATTACACACACACACACACACACACACACACCACCATTACACACACACACACACACACACACCACCATTACACACACACACACACACACACACACACACACACACACACACACACACACACACACACACACACACACCACCATTACACACACACACACACACACACACACACACACACACACACGCCACCATTGCAGCCAGATCCTCCCTCCGTGGTAACATTATCACCCCGTATGATCATCATTATCGCCACTCCACGCTACCAGGCAGCAGCTCCCTCCACTTCGTACCAGGAACGCGAATCACGCCGGTCACTCATTCCCATGACGAGCCATTGTTTGCTAGTTGGACTAATTATCTCTGTAATTGGAGCCGTATATCTCGTGTCTCACATGCTGCTACACTGTTAGGTAATCCTTTTTGTGTAGGTTGACGTTTGTGGGGTGGAGATGCCACGGTTTGTTGACCTGGGATTGTCCCGGAGGTTCGCTCTCCCCCTTCTGGCTCTGTCTGGCTGATCGGCTGGTTGTCTGGCTGATCGGCTGGTTGTCTGGCTGATCGGCTGGTTGTCTGGCTGATCGGCTGGTTGTCTGGCTGATCGGCTGGTTATCTGGCACTGGCTGTCTTTGGCTGGCTGGCTGTCTTTGGCTGGCTCTGTCTTGACTAGTTGGCTAGCTGGTGTCTGGCTGGCTGAGTGAATCTCTCTCTCTCTCTCTCTCTCTCTCTCTCTCTCTCTCTCTCTCTCTCTCTCTCTGGCTGTAGGTTCGTGAGAGCATTAGCGCCATTAGTGAGGCGATTGATCAGTTGAAAGATAAGAGTTAGATTGATAGAGATAAAGGAGGGAGGGGCGTGGAGAGGGAGGAAGGTTGACATGAGCGATGGAGGGTCAATGTGCGGGTTTCTCACTGGCATAGAAGCTTTGTTACACACCCTCCCCCTCCTTCCAACCCCTACCTACTCTGTATTACGGTGTCGCCTCCTGTCCCATCTATGTTACAGTCGCCTCCTCTCGCCTTCCCCTCCACGTTACAGCCTCCCTCTTTTTTTTTTTTCTATCCCAGTCTGGGTTACAGTGTTCTCCCCTCTCGTCTATTCCTCCCATTTCCCAGGTACGCTCCCCCCCCCCCCCCCACACACACACACACAGGTTACTCGGCTGACAAATAAGAAGTGGCTGGTCACGTGCGAGGTTAACAGCCCTGCTGTGCCCATGGCTAACGACCTGTTCGCCCCTCCACCCACAACCCATCCGTCCTCCTGCCCGATCACCCGCAGTTAAGGGGCAGTGAGTGAGTAGATTGTAGATAACAAGGAGCAGTGAGTGAGTTGTGTGGATGATGGTGAGGGACAGTAAGTAGAATGTAAGTGACAAGGGGCGATGAGAGATATGTGGATGATGATGAGGAGGAGTAATGAGGGGACTGTAGGGCATGAGGGACATATGAGGAGTGTGTGGATGATGGTGAGGGGGTTGTGAGGTAGATGTAGACCATAGTGGGATATTTTAAGGACGATGAGGGGGATGGCGGGACTGGCTACAGAAGGAGGGAATTTCCGGGTATTGTGAGGCTGGCCGGGATGCAGGGGATCCGTGAAGAAACAGTAACGGGAGAGAGAGAGAGAGAGAGAGAGAGAGAGAGAGAGAGAGAGAGAGCGGTGTGAATATTGCTCGTTACAGCAGCTAGCATGGGAGAGTGGTGAGAACAGCAGCCGGTGGAGGGGGTGGCGGTGAGGGCGTGTAGTGAGATCATGGCAGGTATTGATAGCATCTGTCCACATGCAGGCAGAGGAACTGGGTCAGAGCAGAGGAAGTGGGTCAGGGGACCACTCGAAGGAGCGAGGCTGGAGCACGTTGGGCAATTGGGAGATTAAGGAGGTTAGGGAGGGGACGAGGGAAGACACCAGTGTGGTGTATGGTGGGGGGTGACGTGATGCCATTGGACCGAACCAGGACGTATGAAGCGGTGAGGGTAAACCGTGAAGTGGTGTGGGGAGTGGTTGTAGATGGTAGGTTCTGATGTCAGTTTGCAATGCATGACAGCAAGAGAGTATTCGGATATATATCTATATATATATATATATATATATATATATATATATATATATATATATATATATATGCAAATGAAGCCGGTGTTCGTTTGTTCCTGGACTTCTTTCTAAATGCTACTGCAGCCCAAGGAGTGCGCTACTTCCAGGGGCAGGGAAGTGTGTATAACTTTGGAGTGAGAAGATCTTTTGACAGGACTGTCCTCCCAATGATACAACCTCGCCAAAGGTGACTTTTCTCCTGTAGTGTTGCAACTGACGAACGGAAACCGCCAACAAGTATATATATATATATATATATATATATATATATATATATATATATATATATATATATATATATGTAATGATATTGTGGGGCTACATGACACCGAAAAGAAAATTCCTTCTTGAATTCTTTGAAGCATGATAAGGTTAGGAGGAAAGGTGGTGTGAAATGGAAAATGAAATGCGGGTGATGGAAGAGCCAAACCGCTCACTGTGGTGAGGAAATACCTGTCTAACGGGGTAAGGAAGATCCTCTTTGTTGTCCCCTGTGGCAGAGTTACGGAGGAGGAGGAGGAGGAGAGGGGAGCAGAGACCTGGCTTTTATTGCGGTGTATTACGTGTCGCGCTCTCTTTGCCCTCCGTCCTTTAGTGTCGGTAAGTGGTTGGATTTAACCTTTGTGTGTGTGTGTGAGTGGGTGTGTGTGTGTGTGTGTGTGTGTGTGTGTGTGTGTGTGTGTGTGTGTGTGATGTCGGTCGCCTTTACGACATCGTGAGTCCATAGATCGCTGGTTTTCTGTCATAAGTTGTCACACAGGAAAGGAAATGTTGCTGGGTGTGATTGTTCGCTTTTGAAAATAATGAAAGTTCCTTGAGTACGACCCTCGGGTTTGGTGCCGGAGCGTAGGTCGAGGCCACCACGGCGAAGGGTCGTACCGTCGTGCACGAGGATCATACCCTTGTACTCAAGGGTCGTACCGTAAGTGCTGGAGGGTCGTACACCGTAATGCTGAGGGGGGGGGGAGGTTAAGCTTGTCCTCGGCGCGGCTCTAGGTAGGTCACGAAACTTTGACATATCGACCATGAAACTTGGCTTAAACCATGTTGGATATTGAGCAGGCCCCGGGCGAAGCTAACTTATCCCATTGATTTTGGGTTCAGGACGGAGCCACACCATGATGCGCCTGCGTGTTGGTGTGTATCTACAACAACAGCGTCCTGAGCTTCTGTCATTATCTCGTCCTTGAATGATTTGCTCTGTCCTGCTGGATCTGCTGTCTTGGGTTAGCCAGGGTGTATATATTCAATCAGCATTAGCCCAGGTTTGAGGATAGGCTCGAGTCATGCTTCTACAAGGGTGCAGAGCCTTGAATCCCTTGAGGCATCCCTGAGGAAGTTGGAGGATGAAGGCCCTGTGCTGTGTATGCATGCAGTGAGGTGGCCCCTTATGCAGTAAGCCTATATTTTCCTCTCGAGAGGCCCGTGCAAAACCGGTCCGCGGGCCGCTTTCGGGCTGCGAGTCGAGAACCCCCGTGAACTACCGTCGATTTAGTTCACCTACACACACACACACACACACACACACACACACACACACACACACACACACACACACACACACACACACACACACACATGAGAGGAAAGTATCAGTGAAAATAAGAGTGTGACCGACTTGCAGAATCCTGGTTTACCAACGCTGCCTCTGTAAGTGTTGGAAACTCACTGGAACGGAAGTACCACACGCCAGAGCAGTGATGTGGTGTTTGAAACTTATGTTGAGATGTGTAAGTAACCTACAACCACCATCCACCTTTATTCCCGTGTTCTTAATGATATTAAGATGCATTTATTAATGATGTTAATAACAGTAATGATTTTTAAGGACCTGTAAATTGTGGGAGGCCTGCTACATCCTGCCTCCATGTGCCTCATTGCCAAGGAAGTGTGTGGTTAGACCGAGCTGCTAGGGGGTTAGAGTGGAGCCCCTAAAACCGGCGAAAAGTACAGCACATACGAGTTAACGTCACTCCGAGTGTAATGACCCGGCAGGACTCTCGTTCCTGATGATCAGTTTTGTTCGGTTCACGTTACGTTTTGGGTCGGGTTCGTGAAATGATTCGTCAGATCGCCAGTCCGGATGGCGTGTGTGTAATATGCCTTCGACCGTCCTTTTAAACCTGTGGTTAGCGATGATTGACCTCGTTAAACGATGCTGGAGTTTGGTATTGATCTGAGGTCACTCGTGTCGTCGAAGTTCGTATGAATGTTCAGTGAGCGTGGGGGTCGGGGCCTCTAATCCAGACGTCCGTCAATATTTACGTCCCCGTCTTCAGGAGACTAGTTACTGGCTGTGCGAAAGGAGTTGGATTCTCTTCTCTAACTGAACCTGATTGACGGTACTTTTTCTGTCAGCCCTGACCCCAAGACTTGGACGTGAACGGTGGATTGCGAGCTTGTGTCCAGACGGGTGGCCAAGCGACCTTGGAGCAAGGAAGACGTGCTTGGTGAGAGCTGAGTGTACGTACGCCGTCGTGGAATGATCCTGAACACCTGACGAAGGTTGTGACGACTCTTCGGTTAGCGGACGTGTCAGTGGGTTGACGCTGACGGCCCCGAAATGACACTGGCGCATGTGACCAGCCTTAAAGGATGGGACAGTAATTCGCACCTGTGTTCAATGGCTGTCTGCTGGAGGCCCACGTGCAGTCTATGGCGATCCACAAGATGGAGTCTTGTTGGGTTAGGATGGAATTTAATCCAGTTATCCCCTGGTTAGATGCCTGAAAGATAGAGGGAGGGGGGGATTGGTGAAGGGAGAGAGGCTTATCAGACTTGCTGAACGGGTTGAATGCCTGAACGGGGTGGGGTGGGTGTTTTGATCAGTCTTGCTTCGACCAGCTTTGGTGTAGAGAGTGGGAGGGAAGGGGCGCCAGTCGTATGAGTCAGGCATGACCTGTGGGTTCGGGCGTAATGCCCTCCTCCTGGATATTGTTTACCTGGGAGTCGGACTGAATGTCATCCACTGAGAATGTTGTTGTTCTCCATCTCCTGATTTGTAATTAGAATCACCAAACGCTGAACTTAAAGGCACGTGTTCAGACAAATCGTATATGTACACACACACACACACACACACACACACACACACACACACACACACACACACACACCTCTGCAGTAGAGTTTCAGTTTCTCATCAGTAAGGGATTACTCTCTCTCTCTCTCTCTCTCTCTCTCTCTCTCTCTCTCTCTCTCTCTCTCTCTCTCTCTCTCTCTCTCTCTCTCTCTCTCTCTCTCTCTCACACACACACACACACACACACACCAAGGAATGGGAAGGTAAGGGGAGGAGGAGACCCGTCCTTCTAGTCTTGTCTATTTATACAACCACCTCCCCTAAAAATAATCATAACATTGACTGTTTTTCCTTTGCTTTCCCAGGGACTCTGGAGGATATATATATATATATATATATATATATATATATATATATATATATATATATATATATATATATATATATATTTTTTTTTTTTTTTTTTTTTTTTTTCTTTTTATACTTTGTCGCTGTCTCCCGCGTTTGCGAGGTAGCGCAAGGAAACAGACGAAAGAAATTCCCCAACCCCCCCCATACACATGTACATACACACGTCCACACACACAAATATACATACCTACACAGCTTTCCATGGTTTACCCCGGACGCTTCACATGCCTTGATTCAATCCACTGACAGCACGTCAACCCCTGTATACCACATCGCTCCAATTCACTCTATTCCTTGCCCTCCTTTCACCCTCCTGCATGTTCAGGCTCCGATCACACAAAATCTTTTTCACTCCATCTTTCCACCTCCAATTTGGTCTCCCTCTTCTCCTCGTTCCCTCCACCTCCGACACATATATCCTCTTGGTCAATCTTTCCTCACTCATTCTCTCCATGTGCCCAAACCATTTTAAAACACCCTCTTCTGCTCTCTCAACCACGCTCTTTTTATTTCCACACATCTCTCTTACCATTACGTTACTTACTCGATCAAACCACCTCACACCACACATTGTCCTCAAACATCTCATTTCCAGCACATCCATCCTCCTGCGCACAACTCTATCCATAGCCCACGCCTCGCAACCATACAACATTGTTGGAACTACTATTCCTTCAAACATACCCATTTTTGCTTTCCGGGATAATGTTCTCGACTTCCACACATTTTTCAAGGCTCCCAAAATTTTCGCCCCCTCCCCCACCCTATGATCCACTTCCGCTTCCATGGTTCCATCCGCTGACAGATCCACTCCCAGATATCTAAAACACTTCACTTCCTCCAGTTTTTCACCATTCAAACTCACCTCCCAATTGACTTGACCCTCAACCCTACTGTACCTAATAACCTTGCTCTTATTCACATTTACTCTTAACTTTCTTCTTCCACACACTTTACCAAACTCCGTCACCAGCTTCTGCAGTTTCTCACATGAATCCGCCACCAGCGCTGTATCATCAGCGAACAACAACTGACTCACTTCCCAAGCTCTCTCATCCCCAACAGACTTCATACTTGCCCCTCTTTCCAAGACTCTTGCATTTACCTCCCTAACAACCCCATCCATAAACAAATTAAACAACCATGGAGACATCACACACCCCTGCCGCAAACCTACATTCACTGAGAACCAATCACTTTCCTCTCTTCCTACACGTACACATGCCTTACATCCTCGATAAAAACTTTTCACTGCTTCTAACAACTTGCCTCCCACACCATATATTCTTAATACCTTCCACAGAGCATCTCTATCAACTCTATCATATGCCTTCTCCAGATCCATAAATGCTACATACAAATCCATTTGCTTTTCTAAGTATTTCTCACATACATTCTTCAAAGCAAACACCTGATCCACACATCCTCTACCACTTCTGAAACCACACTGCTCTTCCCCAATCTGATGCTCTGTACATGCCTTCACCCTTTCAATCAATACCCTCCCATATAATTTACCAGGAATACTCAACAAACTTATACCTCTGTAATTTGAGCACTCACTCTTATCCCCTTTGCCTTTGTACAATGGCACTATGCACGCATTCCGCCAATCCTCAGGCACCTCACCATGAGTCATACATACATTAAATAACCTTACCAACCAGTCAATATATAATATATATATATATATATATATATATATATATATATATATATATATATATATATATATATTTTATACTATTCGCCATTGCGAGGTAGCGTTAAGAACAGAGGACTGGGCCTTTGAGGGAATATCCTCACCTGGCCCTCTTCTCTGTTCCTTCTTTTGGAAAAAAAAAAAAAAATGAGAGGGGAGGATTTCCAGCCCCCGGCTGGGGAAATATATATATATATATATATATATATATATATATATATATATATATATATATATAGGTACCTTATCATATACCCTTTATATCCCTCTTTATCTCGTGCGTTCTCATCTGTATATGTGTGTGTGGGTGTTGTATGCTTTTACGTATGGATATAGTCGTCCTTTAGTTGAAGTTATTGCACTACCGTTATTTTTTTATTGGTATTATCATTAAATCGTTTATTCCTGGGGTTAGGAGAGAAAGTACTGCCCTGCGTGTCTCCTGCGTGTCGTGGAAAGTAGCCAAAAGGTTGCGGGAGTGCGGGGGAATTGAGGAATCCTCCCCTCCAGTATTATCACTTAATGAGAGCAGGGACACAAGCAGCAGGTTAGGAAGAATTTTTGTTTTGGGTCTTAATTCGCTAAGACCGATACAAGACGACTACGTGTCGAAGATTATTATTATTATTATTATTATTATTATTATTATTATTATTATTATTATTTGTTATTATTATTATTATTATTGTTGTTGTTGTTATTGTTGTTATCATCATCACCACCACCACCAGTGGGCGATGCTAGCACGTCACTACCAGCCACCATCACACCGCAAACAACCGTATCAACCCACCACGCCACACCCACCACCCAGCGCAGTCACCACCTGTCATAGTGACTCGTCCTGACTCCTCACAGTACCTGTTTGCCCCGCCCCCACCCTCTCTCTCTCTCTCTCTCTCTCTCTCTCTCTCTCTCTCTCTCTCTCTCTCTCTCTCTCTCTGCACCATACACCGTGGTAGGCGTCCCCGTGGGGCGTCAGGTCCAGCAGGGGGGCGCGCAACAAACACCCTCATCACCGGTGGGGATTATATATAAATCCCAGAAAAGGTCTTCACTGAGACACTGGGGGACGGACGGACGGCCCCTCCTCCCTTCCGCTATCGGAAACGGATTCCTCGGGCAGCAGCAGCAGCAGCAGCAGCGCCGCCCCTCCCCCGCCGCCCACAACTCGTCCGGTCGGTCGGCCTTGGTTCCGTGCGACAGCTACTACCCACCCAACTATCTTCTCCTCCTCCTCCTCTTCCTCCCACAACCCACAGCTATGTCTTCCTCCCCCAACCTTCCTTGTAGGTAGACGTCGGTTCTTTCTGCAGTTCGGGCGATGTTGCGAACGGTCCAGCAGGCTGTAGGTGGCCTGGATGTCGTCTCTCTCATAGAGACAAACAAACGGGAGAATGTTGGTTGTTGTCCCCCGTGTTTAGACTGGCTCTGTAAACCTGTGTATCATCTTTGCGGCTGAGTGATGGCTAAGAGAAACGAAGGAGGCGTTGCCTCTGTTCAGGTTAACGTCTTCCTAGCGTCGGAATCCCCTCACCTTTGCCCCACTCTCCTCACCTTTCTCCCACGATGTTGCTGCGGGTTGAATATTGGCCCTTGGCCTCGGAACACAGCTAATGCCGTTACTGCTGCTGTTATTGCTCTGTAAATGCCACTTAAAAAAAAGATAGACAGATAGTATCACTGATTTCTTGGCTGTTTTCTTACACTGATGAGCAAGCCTTTTCCCCACACGTTGATGCTTGTGTTCACTAGTTACTGCTGTCACAGCCGCTCTCTGAATGATGATGGACTTTGCCGAGGATCAGTAGTTCCGTCAGCAGTTTTACCCTCAATGTTAAGAGTGACGGTGTGTCTGCCTGTGGTCAATAGTCCTGCTTATTAGGTAGAGGTTTAGTGCCGCTGCTGTGTCGAATGGGTTGCTGTGGCTGTGAGGTAACTGGTACTAGCCTCTGCTGCGTAGCACCTCTACTGCTGCTTCAAGTTCGTTGTTCCTTCGTAATCAGTGGAATAACATTGCCATCCCAGATGTTCTGTATATTTTGGGACCCAGTGCTGCTTCCTGCTGTTGTACCTCCAGCTGTTGCTGCTTCCTGCTGTTGCTGCTTCCTGCTGTTGTACCTCCAGCTGTTGCTGCTTCCTGCTGTTGCAGCTCCAGCTGTTGCTAAATATATATATATATATATATATATATATATATATATATATATATATATATATATATATATATATATATATATATATCGCCTGTTGTTGGCACGGTGTTATAAATGCAGAGAAATTGAGATATGCTTAAGGGGAAAAGCAGGTGTGCGGACGTGGGTTTCGTTCTTGTTAAAGGCTGTATAAATCCTGGCGGATGACGAGGCCTCCAGGAGGAAGACGTTATCCCGGGTCAGTGGTAGTTACATGATTATTGGGTCTGACCTTCACTTGAGAGGGATCGCCCACAACGTGAGAGAGAGAGAGAGAGAGAGAGAGAGAGAGAGAGAGAGAGAGAGAGAGAGAGAGAGAGACCCAGATGACCCTCTGTTGGCAATATTCCCAAGGCATAGGTATGTGTGTGTGTGTGTGTGTGTGTGTGTGTGTGTGGAATTCTTGCTGGTGTTCCTCATCGTCCGTCGTCAGCGGATTATTCTGCCGGTTGATCACACTCTCTGACGGATGATCAATTACGACCAGCCAGCTGAACCTTACCTGTAGTTCATCCCTGCGTGCCATGTGATCGCTTCTGGCGATTGGTCATCCCCACTCAGCTGATTGCTCCCACTCGGATATGATTACTCCCGGTCAGCTGAGCATTATTCCCAGTCATGGATGATCCCTCTAACTTGGTTGGTCACTTCCGCGCACCTGATCGGCCCCAGGCTGGTGATGAAATGCTCCCAGTTGATCCTCAATCGTCGGACAGTTAATCATACCTGTATATATTTTCACAGTCCATTGACTATGATTATACTAATCATTGATATTAATCAGGTGATCATTCGCAAGTCAGACTGTCAGTGCCACACTCGGCAGATCACAACGAGGCAGTTGATCTCTTTGCATACTTCTAATCTTGTACCTTGATCATCGGACCACAGTTAGGGTGCACAGGCCTGCAGGCCACGGCCTCAAACAGTCTGATTAATCAAATGGACAACAAAGAGCCAAGGCTCTGAGCTAAGTGCCGGGATGATCAGCCTTATTATTGTTGTATTCAGATGAGCGGTCAGCTGGCCATGAAGACTTCACCTGACCACCTGTTATGGGACTTCTCCAGATGGTTATTATTTCTTGTTCCGGCTGATCTTAGACTGACCCGACCCAGTCAGCTGATCACGGATCGTCAGCTGACTTCCTTCAGTCAGCTGACCACTGACAGTCCGCGGGTACCAGCTGTTCGGGAGGAGAGAGAGAGAGGGTAAGGAGGAGGGGGTGGTGGAGGTGAGAGCGGCTGTAGTCACCTGGATACGGTTTGTTTTGGCTTGGGCCTCGTTGTCAGGCGATCGCATGACGCGCTGCCTGCCAGGCTCGAGCAGGGGGGGAGAGGGGGTGCACGCAGGCGGAAAGGGGGGGGGGGGGAGGAAGAATGGAGAAGGTTGGGTAAGGGTAGAGATGGGACGGGATTAGAAGTGAAGGAAAAGGAGGTGAGAGAGAGAGAGAGAGAGAGAGAGAGAGAGAGAGAGAGAGAGAGAGAGAGAGAGAGAGAGAGAGAGAGAGAGAGATGGGGTCAGGGTGGCATGAACAGGAGCAGCATAACAGTATGGGAAGGAGGAGAGGTATGGGGCAAGCATGGAGGCAGGGGACGTTTGGTTACGGAGTAAGAGTTGAAGAGGAAGAAGAGGAGGGAGGATGAGGAAGGGTGGAAGAGGTCACTGGGGAGAGTTGGCTGTGTGAGGGGTGGGGGGGGGGGGTGGCCACTGTATGACGTGGTGTCACAGTGAGGGAGGCATGCAGAGGAGGGCTAAGGGGAGGAGAGTAGTGAAGGGTGGAGGGACAGCCAGAACATTGACCTCTCGTCGCTTACACAGGAGAGACCTCTGTCGCTACCTCCTGCCTCGCGCTACACCCCCCCTCACCTTCCTACTGCAGCAGGTGTAGCCGATGCTGGTGCACCGTCTCACACGCTAGTTAGGTGCACTGGAGGTTAGGTGTGACACCACATGCACACAGCCTAGTGTGCACGTGGTGCTACATAGGCTGTGAAGTGTTGCCATTGCACACCAAGTACGCGTGGTTGTTTTAATCACGGTGTACGTTCACGTACACCGTCTCTCTCTCTCTCTCTCTCTCTCTCTCTCTCTCTCTCTCTCTCTCTCTCTCTCTCTCTCTCTCTCCCCCATATACAGATCTGTAGAGTGGGTATGCCTTCTTGATATGGACAGGAGTGGGTTACCCTTCCCTAGCCATTGCGAACTTTCTTTAGAAAGACACCGAAAGGGGAAGAAGGGGAGGGGGGGGGGATAAAAATAGAATGGATCCGCCCGTCCGCATCTGAGCCATTTACCCCCAGAGGGAGGGGAGCGTCTTTCTGCTGCATGTATAGGGGAAGAGTGTGGGGGTGAATGAGGGCTTTTTCCTCTACCATCTACCGTCTCAGTACTGAGAGGGTTGTGAAAAGAGGAGGGATGGCCGGGGGATGGGGGATGGCGGGGTCATCTACCTCTTCCCTCCTTTTTCTGGGACACATTAAGCAGGATATGACAGCCTGGGGCCCCATACAAACCCCGGGGGTGGTCATACCGTCGTGCTCAAGAGTCGTGCCCGTCGTGCTCAAGGGTCGTATCGACGTCGAACGGACTCGAGGGGAGGGGGAGGAAGGAGGGAAGGTTCAGGAACAAATCCAAAAAAGTGTAGGTGAGTGGGGAGTGGCACACCGGCAGGGTGGACCAGCGGGGCCTTTGTATCGGTTGGGGGATGGGGTGAGTGGTAGGGAGTTGTGGGGGGTGGAGAGTGGGTTGGAGAGGGGATGGCTGTGGTTGTGGAGAGTGGGGTGTGAGGGGAGGGGATGGCTGTGGTTGTGGAGAGTGGGATGGGAGGAGGGGGATGGCTGTGGTTGTGGAGAGTGGGGTGGGAGGAGGGGGATGGCTGTGGTTGTGGAGAGTGGGATGGGAGGAGGGGGATGGCTGTGGTTGTGGAGAGTGGGGTGGGAGGAGGGGGATGGCTGTGGTTGTGGAGAGTGGGGTGGGAGAGAGGGGGTGGCTGTGGTTGTGGAGAGTGGGGTGGGAGGAGGGGGGGTGGCTGTGGTTGTGGAGAGTGGGATGGGAGGAGGGGGATGGCTGTGGTTGTGGAGAGTGGGGTGGGAGGAGAGGGGGATGGCTGTGGTTGTGGAGAGTGGGGTGGGAGGAGGGGGTGGCTGTGGTTGTGGAGAGTGGGGTGGGAGGAGGGGGATGGCTGTGGTTGGGTTAGTGAAGCCATATTGGATAATGTGTCGCCAGGTTTACGGTGCGTTGCCTGCCTCCCTGCCTGCCTGCCTGTCGTATTGGTAGCCGGTCTTCCTCCGTCAGGGGCCGGGCCGTTGTTGCTCAGGGATCGTACCGTCTTCTCTTGAGGATCGTAACCTCCTGCCGTACGATCGTTCTCAAAGGAGCATACGATCGCTGCCGTAGGATCTTACGATCGTTCTCAAAGGAGCATACGATCGCTCTCGTAGGATCTTACGATCGCTCTCAAAGGATCAATGTCGTCGTTTTCAGAGGGTCGTAACGTGCTGCTCACAGGATCGCACGATCGTTCGCATTAAGATCGTACCGACGCGTCATTCTCATGACGCATCTCCTCCCCACCCTACATGCTCCCACTGTCCTCTCGCTGTTGGACGTGGAAGCTGATGATGATGACGATGATGATGAAGAGGAATAGTAATGGTTGATGGTGTACGTATCACTATGCGTCACCGTGTTATGTTGATGCCGTCACACACCACCACCACCTCGTGGCTCCATCACATTCCCCCAGTGTGTTCTCATGAACGGTCACCAGTGTGTTTATTTTTAACCTATATTTCATGCCTGGTCACCAGTAACAGAGTATGTACAAGTGGTCGTTTCTTTTACGAAGATGAATATTTCGTCCATTATTTTTTTTTTTTTTCTTTTTCATGGTCATTGGGGCTTTTGATTTACAGCCGAAGCTCCTCGGTGGTGAGTTTATTTTACACTTGGTGAGTAAATATTCTGGAGCACGTTTACACCCGGAGTGCATCGCATTGTTTGCATTCAGTCAGTCGTCAGACATCGCGTCACACACTCGGCTGCCTCGAGTGTGTGGACACACTTCCACTCGACAACCTCATTTGTTATCCATCTTTCACACGTAACCTGCCCGAGATCACGGTCAGCGCGCCCGACCTCTACCAGTGAAAGGCACTTTACGTGGGCCAGCGCGTTCTGAATACAGGCGTTCCCGTATATGGTTGAAAGTTCTCGTATTCTTTTTTTTCTTCCACCCTCCTCACTGTTTAACACACACACACACACACACACACACACACACGCCAGCCAGCCAGTGAGTTGAGGTCAGCGGTGCCAGAGTTCCATGACATTCCGAAATGATGACTGGATTTGTGTTTGTGTAATTTTTACCTATTTGTAAATTGTACTTATTTGTACGTACTGTACTGGGAGGGAGTTTTACACTCGTGGGGCCCCCATCTCCTGAAAATTGTCTGTCAATATAACCTCTAGAATTTACGTATGCTGTGTGTGTGTGTGTGTGTGTGTGTGTGCGCGCGCGCGTGTTTGTGTGTGGTTTTAAGGAGCTTAACGTGTTGTACATATGTAAGAATATCGAAATATTTTTTTTCTGCGTATTTTTCCCAAGGTGTTTACCTATTTTTTTTTTCAATATATTTTACGTTTTTTTCCCATCTCGTTTTGTTTATTTATATTAATTTGTTTATTTTTTGTGAATAAATTCGTGGCCGTGTCTGAGTAGTAACATTTTGTGGCAATTAATTTCCGTTTCCAGTCTGCATTCTGCAAGTGTCGAATCTTGACCCGACCGCCACGCACGAATATTGGCTTCCGCGTGACGTACGAATCTTGGCTTCCTCGGTCACTTACAAAACTTCGCTTCCTCAGTAACGCAAGACATCGCCTCAACAGTAACTTAAGAAACTTCGCTTCTACAGTAAATTACGAAACTTGGCTTTCACAGTTACTTACAAATCATTGCTCCCACAGTAAGTTACTAATCTTGGCTTCTACACAAAGATAAGAATCTTGCCTTCCATAGCAAGCTACTAATTTTGACTTCTACAGTTATTTCCGAATCTTAGACTCAACAGTAATTTACAAATTTTGACTTCCACAGAAAATTATGAATCTTAGCTTCCCCATTGATTTACTAATCTTCGCTTCCTCCGTATCCAACGAATCTTGGCTTCCACAGTAATTTTACGAACCAAGATTAGTAAGTTTAGTTGGCTTCTTCAGAAACGATTTTTTTTTTTTTGTGGCTTCCTCAATTACTTATGAATCTTGGCTTCCACGATAGCTAATGAATATTGGCTTCCACAGTAATTTACGAATCTTGACTGCCACAGTAAGGTACTAATCTTGGCTTCTACAGTGACTTGTGAATTTCATCTCCCATAGTGAGCTTCGAATCTTGGCTTCTACAGTAAGTTAACAAAACTCGAAGTACACAGTGATATACGAATTTTGACTTCCACAATTTAAGAATCTTGGATTCTAAAGTGTGTTACGAATTTTGGCTTCCACAGTGCTTTACTGATCTAGACTTTCACAACTTACGAATTGTAGGTTTTACACTTACGGATCTTGAATTCCACAGTAATTTACGAACGTTTGAGTTCCAGAATCTTGGCTTCCACAGTTTGTAGGAAATTTTCATGAGGTGGCGAAAAATTCTTTCAGTTTTACGTGTGTTTTCTGCGCATCTTTGACTCGAACGGGTATGCATTACAATTTTCTTGTCTGAGATATAATGATATTAAGTCTGACGTATGCAAACAATTAAGTCAGATATGCAAACAAGTAAGTCAAAATACACTAACAAGTCAGAAATATGCAAACAAGTAAGTCAAATATGCTAACAAGTCTGAAATATGCAAACAAGTAAGTCAAATATGCTAACAAGTCTGAAATATGCAAACAAGTAAGTCAGATATACTAACAAGTCTGAAATGTGCAAACAAGTAAGTGAGATATGCTAACAAGTCTGAAATATGTACACAAGTAAGTCAGATATGCTAACAAGTCTGAAATATGTAAACAAGTAAGTCATATATGCTAACAAGTTTGAAATGTGCAAACAAGTAAGTCAGATATGCTTACAAGTTTGAAATGTGCAAACAAGTAAGTCAGAGATACGTTAACAAGTCTGAAATATGCAAACAGGTAAGTCAAATATGCTAACAAGTCTGAAATATGTAAACAAGTAAGTCATATATGCTAACAAATAGTCTAGAGTGAGTAATGTGTGGGCTGAAGTATGCTTACGTGTCGTGTAGTATGCTGATGTTTAAGAGTGAACTATACGCACCTTTGTCCTCCTTGAGATAAACTGATGTTTGATAAACTAATCTCTGGTCTTTCTCTCTCCCCAGGTTGGTGTCGTGAACAGTCAGGGCCCTCGTATCGTGATGACGTTGTGTGGCAAGGGGCGAGAGGTGAGGAGACGGGTGGGGTGTTTCGCAAACTGGAGGGGAATGAGTGCGTATATAGGGAGATATGAGGGTGAAGGCTTGTGTCTTAAGAGAAAATGATGTGAGTATGCTTGTGTGTGGGGGAGGGTGTAAATATTCAACGCGTGTGTGTGTTTGTGATTACCAAATGTGTTGTTAGACAGGGAGATGATTTTATGCTTGTGTTGTCCCGTCTCTTGACCTTGCATATGTGTACCGTGTCTTTACTCCTTTGTATGCACGCACACACACACACACACACACACACACACACACACACACACACACACACCCTTGCCAGAGTGTGTGTGTGTGTGTGTGTGTTGAAATAACCTATTTGTACTGTATGATAAGGGAGTTTTACACTCGTGTTGAGCCCAATATCTTAAAACTTTTTATACCATCATATAACTTTTTAAGCTTTTTCTGTGCTGTCCACATTCACGTGAGACTTCACGACTAAGATACTTCTTTTTTCTACATCTTTCCTAACAAGTTTCTAATTCGGTGTCGTGTTACTGCCTCTTGTTGTTCCGTCTTTGTGTCCTTCGAAGAACAGTTCACTGTTGACGTCATTAGACTGGTTTCGAACCGTGAAGCCACCTCATTCCCATCCCTCTCTCATGCTGGGCAGATTCATGGCCTCTGAGCATTATACTATAACTAGGTTTTCTTGATATTAATAACTGGTGCCCTCCTCTGGACCTCCTCTGTTAGTCCTTCGTGTTTTTTTTTGTTTTTTTTCTTTAAGTGTGGTGACCAAAGTTGAGAACCATGTTTTAGTTTTGGCCTAGTCTGGGGTATGCATAATTTGCTGTGTGTGTGTGTGTGACTGGAGAGAACATGGCTTACACACGTGTGGTTAATTATCTGCCATGTCTTCCCACCACTGGCTGGCAAAGCCCACAGGCACAGCCAGCCAGCCTAGCTCTCCCTCCCTCCCTGCCTGCCTGCTGGCACACACAAGGCCTTGGCGTCACTCGGCTCGGTGTGGTGGTGGTGGTGGTGGTTGTGATGGATAGCTCCCTCTTGTCTTGCTACCCCCACACCCCCAGCTTGTGGTTGGTCCAGTAGCCTAACCTTTTACCACCCATCAGTTTTGCCCTTGATCGATGATGATGATGATAAAGATGTCAGTACTGGTGAAGGTGATGATAGAGAGGGAAGAATGTGAAGATGGATGCTACTGCTGGGGATCGCAGGGTGATGATGGTGGTGATGCATAGTCTAGAATCTTGCTTGAGGACCTGGAAGCCCCTGGAGAATGATGCTCAGTAGAACACGGTGCTCTTGTCTTGGCTAGAGATGGATAGTTCTCAGTATAATCTTGGTGTCTTTAGAGAAGTATAAGAAACGGTTAATGAGTTCACTAATAGTTTTGGCTGATTACCAGTGAGAATGGCAGTGGGCAAGGTGAAGTGTAGTGTAGGGTCAGGCGAGGGACGAGAACAGGAGGTGCGCTGCAGACCCCTGGTTTAATGAGAAGGTTTTATGAAGTACAAGAGGCGTGCATGATGGGATGGGTGCCCGTCCTTCACACTCTCACGGTATGGGCGTAACACCACAGGGTTCGTAAACCCAGATAGGAAAAAGGTACGAGCATTGAGAGACAGATGACGTACGTAGTGCAGTTGAAATGTTAAGAGTATATGATAGCCAGGAATCAAGATGAGAGGGAAGAAATACGAAAGCCTTTGAAGATCAGTTTTATCTTGTAGGAAGTATGGTGGGTGGCATGGTGAAGTGGTAGTATTGTTGAATAGGTCAAATAAAACAGAGTTCCTCAAAGGTTCAGGTACCCCAAGTAAGGTGAATTTAATGATATTTTTGATCGTGCGCAGTGCCAATTTTTTCTTTCTTTTTTTTAAGTACGAGGGAGATGTGAACGGGGATGTGAATACCGTTCTCGCACAGTCGATAAACCGGCTTAGAGACGGATTTTGTAGCTCTGTAGAGGTGCGTAAGCCTTCGTTCATGTGAGCACGCTGGGTGTAACCCATTGAGTCATGCGTGATGCGACTTGGAATCTCACTAGACCTTAGGTCAGTTTGATATGGATATCTTTTGTCCTTTTGCAGCCGATCGGATAAGTTAACTAGGCTGTCACTCAAGATGGTCTGGGTTCGAGTCTTGGATGCCCTTCTGGTTAATTGTTTCCATTTGGGGTAAATGATACAAGAGGCGAGATGCGCTTCATCCAACCCATGGCAGTGGTGAGAATCGAAGGTCATATGAGGTAGACGACCATGACGGTGGTGAAGTGATACGTTTGAACCTCTGTAAGTACGACAACATAACTCCCTCATGTATGGAGATGGAAACCCCAAGTACGGAGATGGAAACCCCAAGTACGAAGATGGAAATCTCAAGTACGAAGTCTGTAAGTACGACAACATAACTCCCTCAAGTACGAAGATGGAAATCCCAAGTACGAACATGGAAACCCCAAGTACGAAGATGGAAACCCCAAGTATGGAGATGGAAACCGATCCTCCATCCCTCCATCCCTTCTTCAGCTTGGCGACTTAAGCCCTTAAAGTACGTCGATTTTACCCTTTAGGGAACGATGACTTAAACCCATGAGGATGCAGACTCAATGTGTTGAGTCGTCGCACTCATGGGGTTACGTCGTCTTTCCCAAGGGGGTCAAGTCGCTGCACTGGAGGGGGGTCAAGTCGTCGTATGCTTACCCTGCCTGAAGGTTGGCATCTGTACACAGCAATTCTCTGTTGATGGAAGGCGGGGCAGCAGCAGCCGCATCTGCTGGTTCCTCCGTAACACTACCAACACCTCAGGCCATGTTCTTGGTAGTTCATTAAGAGTTTCTCGATGAAAACAAACATTAAAGATTTACTTTTTTTCTGTTTATTACCATACTTTTGTATTAATGAATTATAGAATTATCATTCCCTAATGAGGCATATGATCTATAAAGGACCCAGAACTGCGAATACATGATTATAATGCTCATGGTGTATTGCGCGCGAGACGTGTGTTGATGAGGAGTAGAAAACGGAGAAAAATCATGGGCATCTTAACCAGGTAAAAACACACTGGAAGTGATGCCTTTCCCAACGCTTTTTTTTTTTTTTATTGTAATCTTTAGATAATTTGATTAATTAGATTAGATTATTTCATGACACACTTTGTTTCTAGAAAGAAGATAAAGTTGTTCATGATTTCATTCTCCAGGTTTCAAAAAAAATTGGGGGGGAAGACTCGAATTTTGCCCAAAGGAAGAAAAATCATTTTCGCGTGCAAGATATATTTGAGGGAACATATTGCGCTAAGTTGGCCACTTTAAGTTAGATGCGAGTTTAGCGAAGAAAATGAAAACGACATCGTTCAGCGACGTCGTTGGAGGAACTATTTACGAGAAATATTTTCCACTTTCGTGTGCAAAGACCAACCTGAACTTTGTCGTTGGTTTAGAAAACGGACGGATGGCCCGCAGCCACAGCAGAGGCTTGGCATGAGAATTTGTTCCCACTACGAAGCGCTGTATCACGGACGCACGAAGGCACGACCCTTGAGCACGACGGTACGCCCCTTGAGGATGCACGACAGTGCACTCCATGGAATATGTTGACTTATATGCATAGTGGGTGAGGTCAGGATATATATATATATATATATATATATATATATATATATATATATATATATATATATATATATATATAAAAGAAATGAGAGGGGAGGATTTCCAGCCCCCCGCTCCCTTCCCTTTTAGTCGCCTTCTACGACATGCAGGGAATACGTGGGAAGTATTCTTTCTCCCCTATATATATTTATCTATTTATTCACTTTGCCCTCAAAGGCCCAGTCCTCTGTTCTTAACGCTACCTCGCTAATGCGGGAAATGGCGAATAGTATGAAAAAAAAAAAAAATATATATATATATATATATATATATATATATATATATATATATATATATATGATTGATTGATAGATAGATTTCTTCAAAGGCAAAAGCCGCTTCATAAACCTCACGTAAAACGGAAACTAACTTACGGACTTAGCAAGCGCAGACTCCCCGACAGGAAGACAAGACACAGGCAGGCAGAACACACACACACACACACACACACACACACACACACACACAAGTGTAAGACAAGTAGGCCGGTGTGAACCGTTTCTGGGAAGCGGCATTCGAACCGTTCGAGACAATGCTCTCCCTCCCCACGACGGGCCCCCAGACGTAAATTGTTTACGCCGACTCGTAAGTGATGTACGATATTTGATACAGTGGTGACATTTACAGCTGTGATGATTAGGTTAACGGTTTATAAACACCTACAGCATCTTGGGAATTACAGCCTTGAGATTATCTTAGAAACAGAGGGTTATCTTGGAGATAATTGTTTTGACAATGTTATCTTGTATATAGCAATGGAAGATGCGAAAATCGTCGAGATAGCAGATATATAAAGATTATCTTTGAGATTACGTATTAAGACGAGATTATCTTGTCTTGGAGATTACGTCGTAAGATATGAAAATCTTTTTAAGATAACAGTTAAAAAGAATAAATGTTCATGGCGATGACAGTTTAAGATAAGCTTGGATATTGCAGCTTAAGCTAATCTTGGGCATTACAGTTTAAGTTGATATTATCTTGGAAATTATAGCTTGAAGATTAGAGTTACTCGCAGCTTTTAAGATCATCTTCGAGATTACAGCTTGGTGAAGAGGATTAAGATACAGCTCCCGGTCCCTGGCTCTGATGTAGTGTTGTATACTGTGTGAGGAATGCTGACAGGTCTGGTGTATTCGTTGGATATTGGGATCTTCAGTGGTTTTTAGGTGGAGTGTTCCATAGAATTATCAACACTGGCAAAGTATTATTATTATTATTATTATTATTATTATTATTATTATTATTATTATCATTATTTTTATATGGCAAATATAAATGTTTATTCTGAGTACGTTTGAGCAACACCAGGTAACGTCTCTTGGCCATTTTCGTTTCTTCCACCAGCTATGCAAAGTTGGGATCGAATCACGTAGCGTCCTGTTGTGGCCTCATTCTCGCGGTTATCCCTTCATAGTAACGTTGTGGGAGAAGCCTGCGACGATATTTGGGCTTCATTCGTGGCGATTTTCTCCAAAGTGACGATGCGCGAAAGAAGAAAAATCTTAAATGACACTTAGGTCGTATTGTTATACAGAGGGAAGACAGAGGAAGTCAAACGGACCATTGCGTCAAGAATACAAAGTCCGGCATGGCTAGATTGTACCAAGGCCTCCTGGTCTACCCAAATGACGAAGGCAGATCTGGTCAGATTTAAGACGCCAGGTCTGCCTACTGACCCATTCGGATCGGCTTGCCTCCTCTCTCTCTCTCTCTCTCTCTCTCTCCCACGTCGTCTTCGTCGTCGTAACCCTGGCCAACTCAGGACGCCAATCCTGCTCTCTCTCTAGCCAAGCCCTCCAGCCAGCCAGACTGACTACCCCACGCAGCCCTGCCGTCAGATGACCCCTCGGCCATGGGCTGGGCTGCTGCTCGCAACCCAACCTGGATTAGCCCAGACTCTGCAGAGCACGACAGTCAGCCTCGCCCAACGCCTCAGGTCGTCGTAAACCGTGACTGCGCGAGTAGACGGCTCTGCCAAACTTGGCCAAGGTAGATTGAAATATGTAAAAATAAAAAGAAAAAGAAAAACGAGTACAAGCCGCCCGTCACCGTTTTAATGGTGCCCTTTTAATTTTGATTATGTAAATATGTGCGCTGTTGTCCGTGATGTATGTTGCCTCATTACTGAACATTCATGAAGTGAACATCTGTGTGTCCAGTAATTAAACGTCAGTTGAATAGTTCTTTAACAATGACTTTTGTGAGTCACTGTGTGTGTGCGTGTGTGTGTGTGTATATATATATTTTATACTAATCGCCATTTCCCGCAGTAGCGAGGTAGCGTTAAGAACAGAGGACTGGGCCTTTGAGGCAATATCCTCACCTGGCCCCCTTCTCTGTTCCTTCTTTTGGGGAAAAAAAAAAGAGGGGAGGATTTCCAGCCCCCCACTGGGAATAGGGGAGAAAGAATCCTTCCCACATATTCCCTGCGTGTCGTAAGAGGCGACTAAAAGGGGAGGGAGCGGGGGACTGGAGTTCCTCCCCTCCAGTTTTTACTTTTCCAAAAGAAAGAACAGAGAAGGGGGTCAGGTAAGGAGTTTCCCTCTTCAGGCTCAGTCCTCTGTTCTTGACGCTACCTCGCTAAAGCAGGAAATGGCGAATATGTATGAAAAAGTGTATGTATAGATACAGAGTACACCACAGCGTCGTGGGTAGTTAAGGCAAGTGTTTGAACGTGCCTGTGCATCTGCCGGGTCTAGGGGGCTGTGAGGGGGGGGGGGGAATGATTGGATAACCCGGTGACGTCATAGTGGAAGATTGGACACCGGGTGACGTCATAGTGGGAGGAAGATTGATGTGGACACCTAGTGACGTCATAGTGGGAGGAAGATTTGTGTAATCCTGCCATCCGGGTCCGGTCCCTTTTAACGATCGTTGACAACCTGTGTCACGTGACGTATTGATTCACATCAGAGCAGCCAGGCCAGCACCAGCTGCTCTTCTTCTGACAATACACAACCCCGATTTATTTTCTTACACCTGTGCTTTATTTCGGCGTTTATTTTATGCTTCTAGTCTGCCGTTTTCTGGTGATTTAAATAGCTTTCTTGTTTCTCTCCTTTTTGTTTCATAGGCCTTTTATTTTTTGTCAGCCTTTTCCTCTCATTCTGAATGCCTGTCTTGTTTTCCATTTTTCTCGTCTTTTTTTTCTACATTTTTAAATGTCACAATTTATATAATGTCTTTTTGTTGTGTTAATTTTATATATTCATTTTTTTTTTTTTGTTTCATTGTTCTTTTTTTCTGTCCTGGGATGGATGAAGGTGGGATGAGTCTTGGCCCGGTTGGCACATGAGGCCAAGTTTCATCAGCTGGTGGTGTAAAGTTTCGTCCAGTCATGATTTGTCAGTAGGAGTCGAGTATCCTAAGAGAAGGTCATGTTTTATCTGCTGGGGGTCAAGTATCGTTTTACCGGCTGGGGTCAGGTGAGGCCAAGTTTCAACTGCTATGGGTTAAGTATCGCCAAGTGAGGCCAAGTTTCATCTGGTGGGGGTTACGTATCACCAGGTGAGGCCAAGTTTAATGATTTAAGTTAAGGTCTAATGTCAGGTGAGACCGAGTTTCACCAGCTGCGGTCAAGTGTTGTGAAGTGAGGCCAAGTTTCACCCTCTGAAGTTACGGTTATCGTCAGCTGAGGCCACGTTTCATCACCAGTGATCGGGTATTTTTCGGCGAAGGCAAGTTTTATCGGCTGAGGGGTCAGAGTTTTTAGGTTAGGCAAAGTTTCACCAGCTGAGGTCAAGTATCCTCAGGTGAGACCAAGTTTCATCAGCTGGGACGAGTTTTGTCGGATGAGGCCAGGCTTCGTCAGTTCAGGTCAAATATCGTCAGGTGAGGTCAAGTTTCACATCTGAATCAGTTTCGTCTTGGATGGCCGTTTCATCGGCTGAGGTCAAATGTTGTCACCTGAACTCGTCATATGTGTAGCGGGGTTTCACCACCTGTGTTCATCATCTGAGTTAAGTTTCATCACCTGAGGGATAGCTTAAGCTGCTGAGGGATTGCTTAAGCAGCTGAGGGATTGCATAAGCAGCTGAAGGAGAGCTTAAGCAGCTGAGGGTTAGCTTAAGCAGCTGAGGTGTCACGTCGCTAGCTGTGGGTTAGCTTCCATCATCAGCTGAGTGAGGGGGGTAGCTTCATTCAGCTGAGACCGAGGAATGGTGGGTTTGTGGTGGAGGATTTATCCACCACAGTGGTGGATGCTGGCCAGCAACAGATTGAATTTCTTCATATTGAGGGGAAAGTTTTGCTGCATACCTAAAGTTCCCTGAGAGAGGAGTCGACCGAGATCAATTTCCTCAGCAGGACTGACAGATGGTGGTAGAGAGAGAGAGAGAGAGAGAGAGAGAGAGAGAGAGAGAGAGAGAGAGAGAGAGAGAGAGGTATTGTGGTCGTGGAATTGTGATACATATGTTGGTTTTGGTATGTGTGTGTGTGTGTGTGTGTTTGTGGTTTGTGTGCGTGCGTTTGTATGTTGTGATGGTTATGATAGTTTGTGTGTGTGTGTGTGTGTGTGTGTTTGGTGGTCGTTGTGAGAGGCGGTGGTTGCCGTGCTGCTCGGTGTTGTTGTGTTTGTTGGGTGTTGTGTGTGGTTGTTATAGGAACAGGTTGTTAATATTAGACGTTAGTGTGTGTTGGGGTTGTTATGGTGTAGGGAATCGTCGATTTTTAGGGGTTGTTGTGATGTAAGGTTTCAATGTATGTGTGAGTGTTGTGATATGTGGTGTTAATGATCATAGTAAAGAACGTGTGTTGTAATGGGTTGTAGAAGCGCTTAGTGGATGGTTGTGTGTTCTGTGTGGTAGAGTGGATGGGTGCCATGGTTGACTTGAGGAAGGATGGTCAGTTGTGAAGTTGTGACTTGCTGTCTCCAGTGTTAAAAGTTTTGTAAAGTGTTTACTTAAGATTGAAATTAAGTGTTGTAGTCTCAGGTTATGAGTGAGTGTCGTTATGTGAGGTTATAAGTAGGTTTTGTTGTTTGAGGTTAAATGTGTGTTGTGGACTGAGGTTATAAGTGTTGTTGCGTGGGCAATGTAATCATTAATTGTTGTTACCGAGGTCATAAGTGAGTGATTTTGTCTGAAATTGATAAGCGAGTGGTCTTGTATGAGGTTATAAACAAGGTTTAAGGTCATGGCTGTTGTCTGAGAGTATCAGTTTGGTTATAACCGTTGTCTGCGAGTATAACTCGGGTTGTAAGTGTGTTATTGTTGTAGAGTTACAGTATCGTATGCTGTGGATGTAGCCCACAGCATGATCAATGGACGGGATACACACAGCTTAGATCCATTACGTGTTACCAGCCTCGGGTGTACGATGGGGTACAGACCCATGCATGTGTGGACCAGTGTATGCTTACCCTCAGGTCATTATTCACTGAACAATACTGGCAGGTTATGTCTCGTACTGTACAGTAGGGACTGGGGTAGAGAAGGGGCAGTGTGTGTGTGTGTGTGTGTGTGTGTGTGTGTGTGTGTGTGTTTAGACCATGATATGCCCCATCATAAACAGTACTCGCTCAAAAGGGTTTCTCGGGACGGGTCTGTAATGAGAGGCATGGCTTGGATTAAACTTTTGGTCACTGTTTTCTTTATCATGTGTTGACAACTCTGGCTGAAGGTCACGTGATTGCGGCGCCAGTCCAACTGACCTTCGTGGAAATTTTCAGTGTCAGTAATACATGGAATATTGTATACTCTATCTCGTATATGATTTTTTTTATACATATTCGCCATTTCCTGCGTTAGCGAGGTAGCGTCAAGAACAGAGGACTGAGCCTTAGAGGGGAAATTGTCACTTGGCCCCCTTTTCTATTCCTTCTTTTGGGAAAGTATATGATATCACCAGGGATGATACATATATATAGCGTTGATAATATGGCCTTCATTATGGCGTTCATGTCGCCCTTGTCGCGTAAACTAACACACACACACACACACACACACACACACACACTGTACTCTTCCCCGCATGTTTAAGGCCACAACACTTGCAGGGCTACGTACCCACCCCAACCCAGCTGCTCACGCACACGTGATTTGATGACCATGATTTTCTTCTCTTTTTAATCTTCTTCTTCTTCTTCAACAGGAGCACCAGTTGTGAAGGTTCTTGTCATCTGTATGTACCTGCTTGGGTCATTAATGTCTTCGCGAAGTACATATGTCGATTTGTGAGGGATAGTGTCTTCTGCTTGCTTGCCCCTTCCCCCCCCCCTTGGCCTGTGACCCTCGGAGGTCACATGAGGTCACGCGATTGTTAATGTCATTTGCTGAGAGAGATGTTGACGATCGACTGGTGCCGGCCGGGACAGCGATTCACCAGAGCGTCGCCGGGTCCCTACCTGAGGGGAAGGCTGGACGTCTGTATTATTGTCCTTGGAGAATGACGGTCTATTCCTCCTCCTCCTCCTCCTCCTCCTCCTCCTCCTCCTCCTCCTCCTCCTCCTCCTCCTCCTCCTCCTCCTCTCCCTCTTCTGGCATGATGGTCGTGGGACATACTGGCTGTGAGTGGAACACGCTCGGGCCATGGGCCAGGACTGCTGTCTCCTCTCACTGATCCTATTATTGCCCTTCCGTGGATACAGCAGTGCCGAGTCTTCTGTATCTGTCAGTCCAAGTGTCATGTGGTCACCTTGGATCAACTGAACTGTTTTTAATCATCTCCTCACAGATGTCGTATGAACCATGGGAATAGAGTACAAAAGAGAGAAGAATGAAAAGATTTTTTTTTTTTTTTTTTTACCCTGGAACCTGCTGAGAGACGCGTTAATTAATCCACAACTCCCCAGACCCTCGTGTTTACCTGCATGACGTCACGTGTTGATGTAGGTGACGTATATCGGGAGGTGGGGGGGGGGGGCGGAGCTTAGGACGGTAGGGTGGGAGGTGGGGGGAGGTGAGGTGTGGGTTGCCAAAACGTGCAAGGATGATTTTAGATATTTTGTTATTTTTCGGCGTATGATTAATTATCTTTGTACTCAGCAGTTGATGATGATTAATAGCAGTCTGTTATTGAAATAGCTGAAACTTTTAACAGTTCACAATGATGGTAGAATATAATCACTTTCGAGCGTACGCTGATTACAGCAAAATACAAAACCCTATCATTAAAAACAGACCAGCAGTTTATGCCAGTTTACCCCTACGATAATGTAACCAGCTCAGTGTACGTACGTACGAGACATTACGAACCACAGTGTGGCGATAGATCCTCGTCTTCTTATCCTGTCTGTCAGCCAGCCAGGGAGGAAGAAGAATGGATTACACGGAACTCTGGTATTGTAATGACACGAGCGACGGTGTGTAATACGTGAGATGTAAATGGAACATTATAACATAAGCATATCTGGTACCATGTGTCGCCAACGCTATCCTGCTGGATATATATATATATATATATATATATATATATATATATATATATATATATATATATATATATATTATATATACTTTGTCGCTGTCTCCCGCGTTAGCGAGGTAGAGCAAGGAAACAGACTAAAGAATGGCCCAACCCACCCACATTCACATATATATACATAAATACCCACACACGCATATATACATACCTATACATTTCAACGTATACATACTTATACATACACAGACATGTACACATGTACATATTCATATGTGCTGCCTTTATCCATTCTCGATCAAACCACCTCACACCACATATTGTCCTCAAACATTTCATTTCCCACACATCCACCCTCCTCCGCATAACCCTATCTATAGCCCATGCCTTACAGCCATATGACATTGTTAGAACCACTATTCCTTCAAGCATGCCCATTTTTGCTCCGAGATGAAGTTCTCGCCTTCCACACATTCTTCAACGCTCCCAGAACATTCGCCCCCACCTTGTGACTCACTTTCACTTCCATGGTTCCATCCGCTGCCAAATCCACTCCCAGATATCTAAAACACTTCACGTCCTTCAGTTTTTCTCCATTCAAACTTACCTTCCAGTTAACATGTTCCTCATCCTTACTAAAACACTTCACTTCTTTTAGTTTTTCTCCATTCAAGCTTACCTCCCAGTTAACATGTTCCTCATCCTTACTGAACCTAATAACCGTGCTCACACTTGCTCACACTTTACCAAACTCAGTCACCAGCTTCTGCAGTTTCTAACCCGAATCAGCCACCAGTGCTGTATCATCAGCGAACAACAACAACTAACTCACTTCCCAAGCCTCCTCATCCACAACAGACTGCATACTTGCCTCCCCCTCTCCAAAACTCTTGCATTCACCTCCCTAACAACCCTCTCCATAAACAAATTAAACCATGGATATATATATATGTATATATATATATATATATATATATATATATATATATATATATATATATATATTTTTTTTTTTTTTTCTTCTTTTTCTTTTTCTTTCATACTATTCGCCATTTCCCGCATTAGCGAGGTAGCGTTAAGAACAGAGGACTAGGCCTTTGAGGGAATATCCTCACTTGGCCCCCTTCTCTGTTCCTTCTTTTGGAAAAAAAAAAATGGACGGTATCTTAAGCTTGAAAATGCATACTACACAAAAGTGGACCGACTTGGATGGTTTTGGTGGCCATATCTCTGCCGGGTGACTCCTCCCGCACCAGTCAAAACGTTGACCATGTAGTTCATATGTATGTATATACATTACGCCATCTTGGCTCCCTTGAAGAGCCGCGAGTCGTGTCATATGCATGACGTAATACAGTTACGAGTGTATATATCTGCAACATTAACTCGACGATAATGGCTTTTTCTTATAGCGTTAGCCTGACTGTATCGGCCACCTGTATGTGGCGTTAGCCGTAACATAACGGCATCCTATATACATAAAGGTCATCCTCTCTCGCGTTGACCTGGGCATAAAGGCCGTCTTCGTCTAGTGGTAAGGTGTATGACGCTCACTTGACCTTATCAAGCGACTGATGCACTGCATTATCCTGACTGCAGGAGAGACAGCCTGTGTACAGCGGTAATGTGATCGTAGCCATCGTTCGCTTATAACGTCGCCCTCGCAACAAAGGCCGCGTTGAGACAGCGTTAGTTTAGTTGTCTTCATAATACGGTTGACCTGGCTACAACGGCCACTCCTGTATGGGGTTATGATGGTTACAACGGCTGTTTCCCATTTTCAGTGTTACCCAGTGATTATAATAGTACTTTATGATGCAGGTGTTTTGAGGTCTGTGGCTTTGTGTTAGAACTTTTATTTTACCGATATCGCAATAACGCAATCAGATAATGTGGCCATCGTTCGTATAGTCTTGCTAAAATACGAGATAATGGGGAAAATGAACAATTATGAATAGGCCTATTTTGATTTATTTTCTTCTCAATACCCGATAGAAGTTTTTTTTTCATGACCGAATGTCATTATAAGAAATTGTAAAGCTGTTGATGGCTATAAGCCGAGATGACTAGCTAGTTCCGTCTTGGATCACTTGACGTTCGCGAGTGTTGGCCTCACTCTACTGTAGTTCGGTGTCTAAAGCAGTTGCTTACAGTTTTATTACACTGTCACTGAGCAGCTTTAGCCACATAGCCTGGGCTGGTTAATTTGCCCGTAGCCTATGAGAATTAGGACTGACAGTAATTAACCCACTTCCACGTGAGTTAACCAGCTGGGTAATGGGTCGTGTGAGTAGTGATACAGTTTCTGCATCGGCGATTACGCACACCTCGGAATTATGGGTTGATTAACTATTATTAATCGACTCCAGGATCATCTTGATACGTGATGTATGACGAGAATTAACCCTTCGAAAAAAAAAAGAAATTTGATCTTGGGTATTGAAAATCTTCTTGACCTTTTGTGCCACTGTTGAATTATCTTATAACTTGTTATTAACGTCGTATTAACGGGGATTTAACTCGGCCCGGAAATTAAGCCTGCATATCAAACAGTTTGGGGCTGGGGACGGCCTGGGTGGATGAGATGGTCCCTTGGGGATAGGAAGGGAGGGGTTGGGGGTTACGTCTGGAGATGAGGAGGGAGGCAGGGGGATGATGATAGTAAGCGAGTCTGTCGGGTAATTGGGCGAGCCTAATGCGCAGATATCGGATACCCTAACGTGGATATCGGATGCTGCAAGGCCTAGCGAGGACTTTATCGGGTCTATTAACCCAGATGCCCTAAATCGGGTGTATGGTTGGGAGGGAGGTGGGAGGACTTCCGGTGGTGGAGCTTTCCCTTCGTTTCCCGCGTTGGTGGGAAGGGGTTGGCGAGTGGGGTGGGGGTGGCGGCGGCCATGATGGGGCTCGTGACGTTATTAGTACGTCATGAGCATACGTCATAGAAGAATGCCAGATGGTGACTGTGTCTGAACCCGCTTCACCTGAGCAGGCGTGATCAGAGGCCAGCTCGTCACCAGTTCCCAGAGTGGATCGTGTACCGTCGTGTTCAATAGTCGTACCATCATAGGTCAAGGGAGCGTGTGTGTTAAGTTCAAAGATCTTTCCTCGGTAACATAGTTGACATATATATTAATATGAGTCCACGGGGAAAATAAAACTCGATAAGTTCCTTCTTGTCCACATAATAAGTTTATGATACGCTCGTTGTCTGTCTTGGACAATCTCATGTTTACCAGATGGCGTCCTAGGTACGTCTCTTCGATGTGTATCAACTGACTTATATTTCTCTCTTGTGTCTTCCCTGATGATGTGATTATTACACGAAAGTGCACTTGGTAACTTGTGTTTCATTTTCCCCGTGGACTCTATGAATATACTTGATCACGCGCAAAATTGTGATCCTTTCCAATATGTATGTATTGGAAAGTATAATAAGTATACGTATGTATATTTTTATTTATTCATTATACTTTGTCGCTGTCTCCCATGTTAGCGAGGTAGCGCAAGGAAACGGACGAAAGAATGGCCCAACCCACCCACATACACATGCATATACATACACGTCCACACGCGCACATATACATACCTGTACATTTTAAGGTATACATATATACATGCACAGACATATCCATATATACACATGTGCATAATTCATACTTGCTGCCTTTATTCATTCCCGTCGCCACCCCGCCACACATGAAATGACAACCCCCTCCCCCCTCACGTGCCCGAGGTAGGGCTAGGAAAAGACGACAAAGGCCACATTCGTTCACACTCAGTCTTTAGCTGTCATGCATAATGCACCGAAACCACAGCTCCCTTTCCACATCCAGGCCACACCAAACTTTCCATGGTTTACCCCAGACGCTTCACATGCCTTGGTTCAATCCATTGACAGAACGTCGACCCAGTATACGACATCGTTCCAATTCACACGCCTTTCGCCTTCCTGCATGTTCAGGCCCCGATCGCTCAAAGTCTTTTTCACTCCATCCTTCCACCTCCAATTTGGTTTCCCACTTCTCCTCGTTCCCTCCACCTCTGACACATATACCTTCTTTGTCAGTCTTTCCTCACTCATTCTCTCCATGTGACCAATTTCAATACACCCTCTTCTGCTCTCTCAGCCATACTCTTTTTATTACCACACATTTCCCTTGCCCTTTCATTACTTACTCGATCAAACATCCTCACACCACATATTGTCCTCAAACATCTCATTTCCAACACATCCACCCTCCTCTGCACAACTCTTATCTATCTATAGCTCACGCCTCGCATCCATATAACATATACAATGTCCGTTCTTGTTTCTTGAATGGTTTTATGCAAATACAAAATCTCTATACACAGACACACTTACACAGATAGATAGATAAATAGATAATTCTCACTGTACAAGACTTCATATTTACACTTCTTTTTGTACATATTTACCAGAGAGATTTTGTAAACACCACAGATAATTTTTCGATGTACAAGAACTCCCATTTACTTTTTTTGTAAGTAAATGTGTTCCCGAGGGTTATGTAAACAACGTATAATGTATGTAGCTCCCTTTATACATACGGCCTACCATCATATGCTTAGTGTACGAGTGGGCACAGGTACGAACAGACCGCTGGATCAGTACTCTCTGTGACCCAGTCTTGCTTGGCAGAGACCCAGCGCAGACCCCAAGCAAATGGCAAGTCATGGGGGAAGGAAGGAAGGAAGGTCGTTTTTGTTTTTTTTGTTTTTTGGAATTGTTGTAAATGTAAATCACCGCCGTGAGGGAGGGGGCATCTTGGCTTGAAGCTCACGTCGGTAAATGATGCAACGAAAAGGTAGATTAGAGTAGACATGGAGCGTGATGATGCTTGAGGTCTCTCTCTCTCTCTCTCTCTCTCTCTCTCTCTCTCTCTCTCTCTCTCTCTCTCTCTCTCTCTCTCTCTCTCTCTCTCTCGTGGCACGCGGCGTTCCCATCCCTGGAGACTTGACGAATTATCGTAAGGAATCTTTGTGTGCGTGTCTGTCTGTCAGTCTGTGTGTGTAGGGATAAGGGAGGAGTCGGGTGTTCCCTCATTGCACGAGCAGCTGGGGTCTGAGGCTGGCATGGAGACGGTTTCTATTCTTTTTTTTTTTTTTAAATGTTTGTTTCCTCGGGGAACTTGTGTAATCGCTGGGAATTCGGACTAAAGTTTTCGAAAGTAAGACGTTGGTTTCTTTTTGGGCATAGTGTTAGAGAGATGGTCTCTAGTTACTTGAGAACCCCGTTTTCAGGGTCAAGGGTTCTGATAATTTGATGACAACAGTTAAGGTGTTGGTCTCTTATGGGGGATTACTCACGTTTCACTGAAGGGATTTCTAGCTGTTTGTAGCCACGTTTAAAGGAGCGTTTTCTAGTATTTGAAAACCACGTTTTTGCAGTGATGCTTTCCAGTGACTGAGAGCCATGTTACGGGAGTTGGTTTTGCTGGTCTTGTAGTTCGTGAAAGCCATATATATATATATATATATATATATATATATATATATATATATATATATATATATATATACATATATATATATATATATATATATATATATATATATATATATATATATGGAGAGAATGAGTGAGGAAAGATTGACAAAGAGGATATATGTGTCAGAGGTAGAGGGAACGAGAAGTGGGAGACCAAATTGGAGGTGGAAGGATGGAGTGAAAAAGATTTTTAGCGATCGGGGCTGAACATACAGGGGGGGGGGGGGTGAAAGGCGTGCAAGGAATAAGAGTGAATTGGAACGATGTGTTATACCTAGGTCGACGTGCTCTCATTGGATTGAACGAGGGCATGTGAAGCGTCTGGGGTAAACCATGGAAAGTTTTGTGAGGCCTGGATGTGGAAAGGGAGCTGTGGTTTCGGTGCATTATACATGACAGCTAGAGACTGAGCATGAACGAATGTGGCCTTTGTTGTCTTTTCCTAGCGGTACCTCGCGCACATGCCGGGGGAGGGGGTTGTCATTTCATGTGTGGTGGGGTGGCGACGGAAAGGAATACAGGCAGCAAGTATGAATTATGTACATGTGTATATGTGTATATGTCTGTGTATTTATATATATGTATACGTTGAAATGTATAGGTATATATATGTGCATGTGTGGACGTGTATGTATTTACATGTGTATGTGGGTGGGTTGGGCCATTCTTTCGTCTGTTTCCTTGCGCTACCTCGCTAACGCGGGAGACAGCGACAAAGCAAAATAAATATATATATATATATATATATATATATATATATATATATATATATATATATATATGTACACATTTATACATACACATACAAAGAGATATACATATGTACATATTCATACTTGCTTGCCCTCATTCACTCCCAGCGCTATTCTGCCCCACAGGAAGCAGCACCACTACCCCCTGCTTCAGACACGGAGAGAGTTGGGGGGAGGGGGGACCTGTGTACGTTTCATGAGGTTTCCAGGTACATGGCCTTAATATTGTTAATATTATGTGATTAAGATAAATTATATTCTTTTATCCCAGCAGGATTTTAATTAGATTTCAAGCGTTCGTGAAAGCTTTCAAAGTTTTTAACAAGAGAATCAAAAAGATGCAACGAATCGTTCATTGTGTTTTCTGTTCGCTAGAAATGGTTCCGTTTATGTTTTGCTTGGGTGTGAGGTGATGATCCGCCAGGTTAGTGAAATATAGTTTTTAACCTGTGGTGAGGGAAGAGGAGGAGGAGGATGGTGGTGGTTGAGGTGCCGGTGCTAACTTTTTTATTGCTAATGTTATATATTTATTGTGTGTGTGTGTGTGTGTGTGTGTGTGTGTGTGTGTGTGTGTGTGTGTGATGTTAGCGTGTAGGTGTGAGGCTTGTATGACTCACCGCTCGATAGCACGGGTCATGAGAATGCCAGAGGTTCTACGGTGCCATGAAGACATTACGTTCTCACGTCGCACACACACACACACACACACACACACACACACACACACACACACCTTGGGCCATGCGACAGAGAGAGAGAGAGAGAGAGAGAGAGAGAGAGAGAGAGAGAGAGAGAGAGAGAGAGAGAGAGAGAGAGAGAGAGCCAGCTAGTTTAGTCCTCTCACCTCGTGTGTCCGCCTATATGAGCCCCAGATATTACCTAGCCAGTAGTAGAAGTTGGAAGGAACTGGGAGTGAGTGAGCGAGCCCATCGTTCCTGATTGTTTTTGCTGAATTTACTACCCATTGAATGAGACGACTTCAGTATTTACATCCAGTGTGGTAGATGATTTCAGCGTTTACATCCACTGTGGTAGATGACTTCAGTAGTTTTACAGCCAGCGTGGTGGTACACTTCATTATTTACAGCCAGTGTGGAAGACGACTTTACTATTTGTAACCCGAATGGCAGACTGCTCTAGTATTTACAGCTAGTGTGGTAGGCAAATTCAGCATTTACAACCAGTGGAACTGACTACCGTTGTACTTAAAATGTGTTGTAGATGACTTCAGAATTTACAACTTAAGCTTAACGATTCAGAGAGAAACGAGTTCAAAGTTTAACAATTCAGAAAGAGAGAGAAATCGAACCCCAGTTGTCCGATTCTAGAATACATTTCTTGAGTAATTTTTTCTTTACTCATAGAGTTATACGTCACGAATCTTTGCCCCCCCCCCCCTCCTTACATTTCAAAGGCGATACACGGCGAAGGTTTATACGGGTACATGGATGTAACATTCTATCAGGTTGAAATTATCGTACATCTGGACGCTGAGCCTAGCTTTTCTGACGATGTATAAACACCAGTGACCCGCCTCATTATTCCTCTCGCTATCTTTAGGGAAGGATGTTCTTTCGTTACTACTCCTGACTGCCACTTCATTTTGGGAATTTAGATTTTAGGCGCTGTTTTTCTTCCTTCTTTTCCTAAAGATGGTTGACTTTTACCTTTCTAAGTAGGAAAAAGTTCAAATTCTCGCCTGGAAGCTGGGAAATGTGGGTGCGCATGAGATTTCTACGCGTATTGGGCGCCCAGAACGCACGATCAGGCTGGCCTCCCTTACGTCATCCCACCACCAAAACTTTTCCCCGGTCGCCCAAAGAAGACTTTTAGATCAGAGGACTGGAATTATTGAAGTAACTTCGCATTTCAGCCGCCGAACTCGGAGAAAAGCTATCCAAAACTTCTAGGAAACGTCTCTCAAAGAACCATTCAACATCACCTGCTAAAGGACCTTCACATTCCCTCCCGAAAGCCAGCTGCCAAACTCCTGCTTACGAAGGAAATGAAACGCAAACGATTCGTATTTGCAAAGAAATACAAGAACTGGAGTGAGCAACAGCTCGAGGTGAGGCAGGGGAGGGTGGGGAGGCCTGAGGGTACCAGCTGGTATGACTCTAGTTTCGCAGTGAGGACAGTGAAACACCCAGATAGTGTGGTGATCTGGTGCTTGCTTTAATGTGTGATGGGTAGGGAGGTGTTGTATTTCCTACCTGAAGAACACTACAGTGAATCGAGAGCAGTACATTAAAGTGCTTGAGTGAGGACCATCTGCTTCCTTTTTACGAGGTTAACGGTTGTGATCACTTTATGCCGGCTAGTGCCCCCTCCATAAGGCCAGATAGGTTATGAACTAATTATCGAAGGAAAAAATATATATTTGCGGGACCTGAGCCCCATCGAAAATTGATGCAACCATGTGGAGGTCAAGCCTACCTCCTGCAACTCCTCAGCTCCTCGCCTCATTCAGGAGACCAAGAGCCTTTGGACCCAAGACGTGGACCTTGACTACTTCAGGAACCTTGCCGGTTTCATACCCAGACGTCTGGAGATGGAAATCAGGGCCAAAGGAGACGTTAGAAAGTTCTAAAATAATTTGTTTTTTTTTGGTGATGTGAAGACGGGGGTCGAGTTTTTTATTGTTGTTGTGGACAGTGTTTTTTAACACACACACACACACACACACACACACACACACACAAGACGTTGTAAATAATGGCAACCAGAGCTCCAGGTTTTTCTCCGAACTCCATTTTTTGATACTATTTACAGAACGTCAGAATATGATTTTAGCCAAGGTCTAGCTAGATTAACCCAGTTACTTGTGGAAGATAAAGAGGGGATTCTTGAAGTCACTGATTACATTACTTGGTACAAAGAAGGTCGTGCGAGTGAATTAAGTCGTGATTAAGTGTTTTTGTATTCTCTCCTTGAGGAAATTAAGGGAAAGGTGTCATAATTCTTGAACGAGGCGAAGCTGGCTGTCTGGGTGGGAGGCGGGTGGGCTAGCACCATTGTTCCTGTTCGTGGTATTTTATCATTAGATAATTAATTTGTTTGTAAATAATGAGGATAATAGTAATATTGTTATTATTGTTATTATTATTATTGTTATTATTATTATTATTATTATTATTATTATTATTATTATTATTATTATTATTATTATTATAGTACTTTTATCATTTTTTCTTGATCCCGTCTCGCGTTTACTAGATTATTATTAGTTATTATTATTATTATTATTATTATTATTATTTTTTCTTATTATACTTTGTCGCTGTCTCCCGCGTTTGCGAGGTAGCGCAAGGAAACAGACGAAAGAAATGGCCCAACCACCCCCCCCATACACATGTATATACATACGTCCACACACGCAAATATACATACCTACACAGCTTTCCATGGTTTACCCCAGACACTTCACATGCCCTGCTTCAATCCACTGACAGCACGTCAACCCCGGTATACCACATCGCTCCAATTCACTCTATTCCTTGCCCTCCTTTCACCCTCCTGCATGTTCAGGCCCCGATCACACAAAATCTTTTTCACTCCATCTTTCCACCTCCAATTTGGTCTCCCTCTTCTCCTTGTTCCCTCCACCTCCGACACATATATCCTCATGGTCAATCTTTCCTCACTCATCCTCTCCATGTGCCCAAACCACTTCAAAACACCCTCTTCTGCTCTCTCAACCACGCTCTTTTTATTTCCACACATCTCTCTTACCCTTACGTTACTCACTCGATCAAACCACCTCACACCACACATTGTCCTCAAACATCTCATTTCCAGCACATCCATCCTCCTGCGCACAACTCTATCCATAGCCCACGCCTCGCAACCATACAACCATACATTGTTGGAACCACTATTCCTTCAAACATACCCATTTTTGCTTTCCGAGATAATGTTCTCGACTTCCACACATTCTTCAAGGCCCCCAGGATTTTCGCCCCCTCCCCCACCCTATGATCCACTTCCGCTTCCATGGTTCCATCCGCTGCCAGATCCACTCCCAGATATCTAAAACACTTCACTTCCTCCAGTTTTTCTCCATTCAAACTCACCTCCCAATTGACTTGACCCTCAACCCTACTGTACCTAATAACCTTGCTCTTATTCACATTTACTCTTAACTTTCTTCTTCCACACACTTTTCCAAACTCAGTCACCAGCTTCTGCAGTTTCTCACATGAATCAGCCACCAGCGCTGTATCATCAGCGAACAACAACTGACTCACTTCCCAAGCTCTCTCATCCCCAACAGACTTCATACTTGCCCCTCTTTCCAAGACTCTTGCATTTACCTCCCTAACAACCCCATCCATAAACAAATTAAACAACCATGGAGACATCACACACCCCTGCCGCAAACCTACATTCACTGAGAACCAATCACTTTCCTCTCTTCCTACACGTACACATGCCTTACATCCTCGATAAAAACTTTTCACTGCTTCTAACAACTTTCCTCCCACACCATATATTCTTAATACCTTCCACAGAGCATCTCTATCAACTCTATCATATGCCTTCTCCAGATCCATAAATGCTACATACAAATCCATTTGCTTTTCTAAGTATTTCTCACATACATTCTTCAAAGCAAACACCCTGATCCACACATCCTCTACCACTTCTGAAACCACACTGCTCTTCCCCAATCTGATGCTCTGTACATGCCTTCACCCTCTCAATCAATACCCTCCCATATAATTTACCAGGAATACTCAACAAACTTATACCTCTGTAATTTGAGCACTCACTCTTATCCCCTTTGCCTTTGTACAATGGCACTATGCACGCATTCCGCCAATCCTCAGGCACCTCACCATGAGTCATACATACATTAAATAACCTTACCAACCAGTCAACAATACAGTCACCCCCTTTTTTAATAAATTCCACTGCAATACCATCCAAACCTGCTGCCTTGCCGGCTTTCATCTTCCGCAAAGCTTTCACTACCTCTTCTCTGTTTACCAAATCATTTTCCCTAACCCTCTCACTTTGCACACCACCTCGACCAAAACACCCTATATCTGCCACTCTATCATCAAACACATTCAACAAACCTTCAAAATACTCACTCCATCTCCTTCTCACATCACCACTACTTGTTATCACCTCCCCACTTGCGCCCTTCACCGAAGTTCCCATTTGCTCCCTTGTCTTACGCACTTTATTTACCTCCTTCCAGAACATCTTTTTATTCTCCCTAAAATTTAATGATACTCTCTCACCCCAACTCTCATTTGCCCTTTTTTTCACCTCTTGCACCTTTCTCTTGACCTCCTGTCTCTTTCTTTTATACATCTCCCACTCAATTGCATTTTTTCCCTGCAAAAATCGTCCAAATGCCTCTCTCTTCTCTTTCACTAATACTCTTACTTCTTCATCCCACCACTCACTACCCTTTCTAATCAACCCACCTCCCACTCTTCTCATGCCACAAGCATCTTTTGCGCAATCCATCACTGATTCCCTAAATACATCCCATTCCTCCCCCACTCCCCTTACTTCCATTGTTCTCACCTTTTTCCATTCTGTACTCAGTCTCTCCTGGTACTTCCTCACACAGGTCTCCTTCTCAAGCTCACTTACTCTCACCACCCTCTTCACCCCAACATTCACTCTTCTTTTCTGAAAACCCATACAAATCTTCACCTTAGCCTCCACAAGATAATGATCAGACATCCCTCCAGTTACACCTCTCAGCACATTAACATCCAAAAGTCTCTCTTTCGCACGCCTGTCAATTAACACGTAATCCAATAACGCTCTCTGGCCATCTCTCCTACTTACATAAGTATACTTATGTATATCTCGCTTTTTAAACCAGGTATTCCCAATCATCAGTCCTTTTTCAGCACATAAATCTACAAGCTCTTCACCATTTCCATTTACAACACTGAACACCCCATGTATACCAATTATTCCCTCAACTGCCACATTACTCACCTTTGCATTCAAATCACCCATCACTATGACCCGGTCTCGTGCATCAAAACCACTAACACACTCATTCAGCTGCTCCCAAAACACTTGCCTCTCTTGATCTTTCTTCTCATGCCCAGGTGCATATGCACCAATAATCACCCATCTCTCTCCATCAACTTTCAGTTTTACCCATATTAATCGAGAATTTACTTTCTTACACTCTATCACATACTCCCACAACTCCTGTTTCAGGAGTATTGCTACTCCTTCCCTTGCTCTTGTCCTCTCACTAACCCCTGACTTTACTCCCCAGACATTCCCAAACCACTCTTCCCCTTTACCCTTGAGCTTCGTTTCACTCAGAGCCAAAACATCCAGGTTCCTTTCCTCAAACATACTACCTATCTCTCCTTTTTTCACATCTTGGTTACATCCACACACATTTAGGCACTCCACTCTGAGCCTTCGAGGAGGATGAGCACTCCCCGCGTGACTCCTTCTGTTTCCCATTTTAGAAAGTTAATACAAGGAGGGGAGGATTTCTGGCCCCCCGCTCCCGTCCCCTCTAGTCGCTTTCTACGACACGTGAGGAATACGTGGGAAGTATTCTTTCACCCCTATCCCCAGGGATAATATACATATATATATACATATACACATACACACACATACACATACATACGCACATATACACACACACATACATATATATACATATGAGAAATGTAAGAAACAATTTAGAAAACTGAAACTTCTAGCTTGAAATGAATGAAAAAAAAAGAATGTCATAATGGTTCAACCTCTGGCTATGGAAAAAAGGAAATGTATTATTATTATTATTATTATTATTATTATTATTATTGCTGGACTCGGCCTTTTTGAGGTTACACCGTAAGTGAAAAGTCACCTTTGACGAGGCTGTATCTTCGTCAGTTGATGAAACACAGTACAGTCCTGAGAAGGAACTTGACTTAAAGCAGTCCATCCTGTCCCAAATGATAAAAGTAACAGAAAACGAAAAAAAAAAAAAAAGGATAGAGGAAGATATGTTAGTCAAGAAATAGGAAAAGAAGTGAGGGAGAGAGATAATCAAGTACAACCCAGATGGAGAGCAGCATTAGGGATGGAGAGAAGGTAGGATAATGAGTACAAACATAGAAAATGAAAAGAAAAAATTGAAGAGAATATACAGTGTAATCAGGTGAGAACAGGGATCAACCGCAGCAGTATCAGCTTTATGTAAGTGTTATATTAGGGTCATTATAGTCCATCACATGCTGTGGTATAAGCCCCATGGCCACTTTGAGAGGTGGGGGGGGGGGTAGGTGGTGCCACTCCACCTGTGGTTCAGTAAGTGGATGAGTGAGGGGGAGGGTGCCAACCCACTTGCGGTTCATTAGATGGGTGTGGGAGGTGCCAGCCCACCTGTCGTTCAGTAGGTGGGTTCGGGAGGTGTTAATCCACCTTCAGTTCACTAGGTGGGTGGGGTAGGTGCCAACCCACCTGCAGTTTAGTAGGTGGGTAGGGGAAATACCTACCCAACTATGGTTCAGCAGGTGGGATGGGGAAGGGCCACCTACTGGTGGTTCAGCTGGTGGATGAGGGAGGTACTAACCCCACCTGCGGTTCATTAGGTGAACAAGGTAGGTTCAAGCCCCACCTATGGGCCAGTAGCTGGGTGGGAAGGTGCCACTCGCCAGTGGTTTAGCATGTAGGTGGGGAGATACCATCCGTCGATGGTTTAGTCATGTGGGTGGGGGGAACTGCCAGCGGTTCTGTAGGTGGGTGGGAAGCTGCCCCAGTCTTATGATTCACCAAAACGCTCATTTAAGGTAGAGACGCTTACATATGGACTGGTATACTGAACTATGTTATGTATTTCTGTATTTCTGACTGAACCTCACGAAACTGAGGTCACAGAGACTGATAGTAAGTAGACAGAGGCTTATGTAGGGAGACAGATAGATGTATAGACAGATAGATAGCATTGCACGACCCGTGTATGTTGGTGTTGTGTACATCCGTCGCATTTGGGAAAGTTAATGTTGTTTATCTTGTTTTGTTTTGCTTATCAGGTCGTTGTTTGTTGACAGAGTATATATATATATATATATATATATATATATATATATATATATATATATATATATATATATATATATATAAATAATCTTTCTTTCATACTATTCGCTATTTCCCGCGTTAGCGAGGTAGCTTTAAGAACAGAGGACTGGACCTTTGAGGGAATATCCTCACCTGGCCCCCTTCTCTGTTCCTTCTTTTGGGAAAAAAAAAAAAAAGAACGAGAGAGGAGGATTACCAGTCCCCCGCTCTCTTCCCTTTTAGTCGCCTTCTACGACACGCAGGGAATACGTGGGAAGTATTCTTTCTCCCCTATCCCCAGGGATAATATATATATATATATATATATATATATATATATATATATATATATATATATATATATATATGTATATACACACACACACACACACACACACACACACATATATATTGAAAGAGGTCACAGTAGTGCACATGATCTAGTGTATGCAAAAGAAAAGCAGGAAGATGAAACAAGTTCTCAAGTGCACTTTCTTGTAATGATCACATCGTCAGGGGAGATACAAGAATGAGGTAGAAGACGTAGAACAGTCATGTGTAATACGAGGAAGAGACTTTGCCAAGACGCCAATGATGACAAGCGTTACCGGATGGTGGTGTTTGGGTTGGTATGTTCAGGTCTGACATCGTGCCAAGAAAGAGAGCTGTTTACAAATTTTGCCTGCAGTAAATTTATCTGATTTGTATAGATCATCATTATGATTTATATTACAATTCTTTGTGTATTTAATGGTAGAGGATTTAATTATATGTCTCGCGGGAAAGGGGTTACAGTTAATAACTCAATTGGCATTACCCCAGGCTATATAATAGTCATAATTTTTAACATGATTAAACAAAACATTTGATTCTTGTCCTGTTCTTATGCTCTATTTATGTTGCTTAAGCCAAACATAAAGATCTTTACCAGTCTGCCCAACATCAAACATATTAGAATTTTGACAAGGTATTGTGTAAACACATCCCGCAGACTTTTTCTGGCGAGTTTTTGATTATGGTATTCTTTATGGTACTTTTACTGCTGAGGGATACATTTGCATTAAAGGATTTAAGGAACTTGGGAAATAATGTAAAGTTATCGCTAAAAAGATTATTTGTATCAAGGGGAGGTTTGGGTTTAACTCTATATAATGATTTCTTAGCCAACTTAAGGGATTTTTCAATGAAAGATTTTAGGATGCTTTAACTGGGATTCAATAGAATATATCTTCTCAGACTCATCATCATTAGATTTTATGACAGGCATGTTGCCAGACCCGAACACCCACATCCGGTAACACTTGTTTACCGGTGGCGTCATAGCTACGTCTGTTCTTTGTATATCAACTGACTTTTCTCCGTCTTCTATCTCATTCTTGTATCTCCCCTGACGATATGATCATTACACGAAAGCGCACTTGGGAACTTATGGTGTTTCATTTTCCTGTGTTTTTTGCCTATATATATATATATATATATATATATATATATATATATATATATATATATATATATATATATATATGCGTGTGTGTGTGTGTGTGTGTGTGTGTATATAGTTGTCACTAGGGTATTTATATATCATATGTCATCGCCTGCATCATCAGGACTTAAATCACATACTTCGATATTTATCGTGCATCGTCACCTGTATCATTAACACTCGTTCTCTGCACCACGGGCCTCGCCAGCACCACACGTGTCGTGCCAGCAGACAAGGTTAGTGTGTTAGGGAGTCGGGGGTCCCAGGTGGCTTCGCTTGCCACTCACCCAGCCACACGCCAGAAGTGCCCGACTTCACCCTCTTCTCTCTCATCCCTCCCGGAGGCGGGCGGGTTGCGAACCCGGGATGCTCGGCACGTCACCTTCTCCGCCACGCACACTGAATACCTGCGGTCGTGGGAATCCAGTCGGCTGGAGAGGTGGTGCACAGTAGGTGGGGGTGTTGGCGAGATAGTGCACAGTAGGTGGGGGTGTTGGCGAGATAGTGCACAGTAGGTGGGGGTGTTGGCGAAGACTTGCACAATGGGAGGGGATGTTGGCGAGTACTTGCACAGATGGATGAGGTGGTGAGGAAGTGTACAAATGGAATGAGGTGCTGGTGAGGAAGTGCACAGTGGGGGATGAGTGATGAAGTTGCAGTGGAGCGTGGATGGGTTGAAGACGTACTGCACCATGGGATGCGGAAGGCAGTGCCTCTTGAAAGGGTGGCGACAGGGGTGCGTGTTAGGTAGTGCACTGTGGGAGAGGTAGCTCGTAGTGTACCACAGGAGTGGAGAAAATGCTATGTGCCAGAGGTAAGGTAGCGCACAGAGAGAGAGAGAGAGAGAGAGAGAGAGAGAGAGAGAGAGAGAGAGAGAGAGAGAGCATCGTAAGAGGGGGAGTGGCATTGCGCTGTACAAAGGGGTGGAGGCAGCTAACCCTGTTTGGAAGAGGCAGTGCATCTTTAGAGATAATGAACTAGATAGATAGACAGATAGATAGATAGGTCGATGAATATAGGTAGACTTGTGTCATCGAAATACAGTCTCTCTTGAAGAACTTCTCACCCCAAAGGTGTCCATCCTCTCCCTGCAGTTGGTTGTAGCGCAGCCTTGAAACAGTAGAGTCATACCCGTGGGGAAGGGTCCTAGGTTCACAGTTTGTATATATATATATATATATGTATATATATATATATATATATATATATATATATATATATATATATATATATATATGTGATTAGTTTTCACCCAGTAGCCATTTGCCAACCCATCTGTGCATGGCCCGAATGTGGGTGAGTTCATTGTCTCGCTCACCGTCTCTAAGCAGGCCAGACGACACCATTATCACCTTAGTTCGGGAAGTGAAGCGGTATCGAATGCTACCCGAAGCTCAGACAATCTCCGGTCCCCATTAGGTGTGCGGTGGTGCCACTTCTCGGGCATATTTCTCCCTTCCACACTGGGCCAAGTTGCTGTAATCCGCCTGGGGGAGAGCATTACGGCAACACTGTGAAACAATCAGATAAAAGCGCGGGAAAACTTTCTCGCATCGTGTTTAAATGGATTCGTTGCTTCACGAATATTTTATTTTGTCTCACTTCCATGAGAAGACAGTACGAGTTCTTACACATCCACACAATTCTATATATATATATTTTTTTTTTCATACTATTCGCTATTTCCCGCATTGGCGTGGTAGCGCTTAGAACAGAGAACTGGGCCTTTGAGGGAATATCCTCACCTGGCCCCCTTCTCTGTTCCTTCTTTTGGAAAATAAAAAAAATGATGAGAGGGGAGGATTTCCAGCCCCCCGCTCCCTCCCCGTTTAGTCGCCTTCTACGACAGGCAGGGAATATGTGGGAAGTATTCTTTCTCCCCTATCCCCAGGGATAATATATATATATATATATATATATATATATATATATATATATATATATATATATATATATATATATATATATATATATATATATTCCTATGAGTTCACAGGGAAAATGAAACACGACAAGTTCCCAAGTGC
>NC_092230.1:20687368-20772368 GCF_036320965.1 Panulirus ornatus | reverse complement strand
CACATTTTCTCTGGTAAATTCTGGGGCCAGATTACGTTAATTAGGGAGCGGACCGTTCTCGTTGGCATAAGTAAGTTTGGGTGGATGTATCCCCCTTCCTGGGCCAGAGCTGGTGCTCTCTCTCTCTCTCTCTCTCTCTCTCTCTCTCTCTCTCTCTCTCTCTCTCTCTCTCTCTCTCTCTCTCTCCATCGTCTTTCCTCCGTCGTACATTCTCGTCGCCGGCCCTCCAGTGCCCTCCTCTCGCCCGCCGCTCTCCCTTTTACTCTTCCCTTCTTCCTGACGCCTTCCACCTACCCTCCCTCTCCCATCACAACCCCTCCCTGACACACTCTCCTCCACCTGCCCTCCCTCTCTCATCTTAACCCCCCCCCCCTCCTTCCCTGACACACTCCCTCCCTTCTCCCCCCAACCCTTCCCTGACACACTCCCTCCCATCTCCCCCACCCCACATATCTGACACCTCCAACATCCCCAACCCATCTCCCCGGCACTGCCAACCCCCAACCCACAGTCTCACCGGGCTGTCCTCTCGCCTCTCCCCTCCCACAATCACCCCAACCACCCACCGGTCCAAGGGAACCCCCCAACCACTGGCCCAAGGGACACCCCCAACCCCCTTCTCCCCAACACGCGCTGCGTCTAATTAGGTGTTAACTGATGCAGAATTGGGAGTCCCGGCTGGGGGCAGGTGTGGCCGTGCGCACTGCTGGTAACGAACCCGGGTCCCCGAGCTGTGGCCAGCCTCGCTGCCATCCCCCCCAGGAGTGTTGGTAAGGGGCGTGGAAGTGTTGCGGATGGTGTGGGAATTTTAGGGATAGTGTGGGAGTGTTAGGGAATAGTGTGGGAATGTGAAGGATAGTCTGGGAGTGTTAGGAATAGCGTGGGAGTGTTAGGGATAGTGTGAGAATGTAAGGGATAGTGTGGGAGTGTTAGGGATAGTGTGGGAGTGTTAGGGATAGTGTGGGAGTGTTAAGGATAGCGTGGGAGTGTTAGGGATAGTGTGAGAATGTAAGGGATAGTGTAGGAGTGTTAGGGATAGTGTGGGAGTGTTAGGGATAGTGTGGGAGTGTTAGGGATATTGTGGGAATGTGAAGGATAGTCTGGGAGTGTTAGGAATAGCGTGGGAGTGTTAGGGATAGTGTGAGAATGTAAGGGATAGTGTGGGAGTGTTAAGGATAGTGTGGGAGTGTTAGGGATAGTGTGGGAATGTAAGGGATAGTGTAGGAGTGTTATAAGACAGTATGATTGTGTATGGTAACTGTGGGAGTGTTAGGAACGGTGTGGGAGCTTTAAGGGTGGCAAGGTTGTGTTTAGGGGTGGTAAGGGGGTGTTTAGGCATGGTGTTGGAGTGTGAGGAGGGTTAGGGAGGGTGTAGGAGTGTTAAGGGATGTGTGGCAGTCTATGGGAAGTGTTAGGGATGGTTTAGGATGTGGTCGGATGGTTTGTGCATGGGAGAGATAGGAGCAGAAGACCTAATAGTTTATGACGGCTTGCAAGAGGATAGTATCTATAGGTATCCTAAGCTGCTGGAGGATAGGAATTATACATATCCTAGGTTGCTGGAGGATAGTAATTATACATGTCCTAGGTTGCTGGAGGATAGTAATTATACATGTCCTAGGTTGCTGGAGGATAGTAATTATACATATCCAAGGTGTTGGAGGATAGTAATTATACATATCCAAGGTGCTGGAGGATAGGAATTACATATATCCTGAGTTGTTGGAGGATAGTAATTATATGTAAGTTGCTAGAGGATAGTAATTGTATATCTCCTGAGTTCTCGATTAGGATACAAAGAGACGAAACAGTTTGGTAGAAGACATCCTTCACCGTCAGTAACAACGACTCAGCCAGCAGGAATGTACTTGGTCATGGAAGAACATGGTCATGTGGTAGGGAGGGTATATACTGACATGGAAATTTTATCGGAAAGTATGATTGGGAAAGACGTTATGGTCTCGTGTCCGCAGCCGGGTAACCAGGAGGAGGAGGAGGAGGAGGCTCATATGTGAAAAAGAAAGTTGGAAAAAAAAGATAAGTACTCTGAAGCAGGCTCTAAAAAGATTTGTTTACCCATGTGTTTATTACCTCTTCTTCCCTTCTACCTCCTCAACGTATCTCAGTCTGAGGGGAAGAAATTGTCATGAGTTATGCCGGTAAAATTGTGTAATATTTTCATAGTCTTGTTTTCTTTGGATATCTTTGGGGTCGGCGATTTTTTTTTTTTCTGTTTTAGTGAGAGATTTTAGGTCTCTCACTTCGTAATGTTTTACCTGTGAGCGACGCTTAGTTTTGTTCCTCTTGTTTGTATGTTTTTGTTCCTCTTGTTTGTATGTTTTCAAGGTTTTGTTCCTCTTGTTTGTATGTTTTCAAGGTTTTTGTTCCTCTTGTTTGTATGTTTTCAAGGTTTTGTTCCTCTTGTTTGTTTGTTTTCAAGGTTTTGTTCCTCTGTTTTTATGCGTTCAAGGTTTCCTTCCTCTTTGATATTTTTTATTTTTTTTACCAGAATTGAGCATCGTGTTCTAAGTGAGGTGTAAGTAAGGTATTGTAAAGAGTTATATGTATGTTGTTATATAGCTTATATCTCTGGCCATGAAAACTAACTTTTGTGGGCCTCATTATTATATGTAACATGGCGTTATTTGGCGTAGGTTAAGTCGTACTGACTGACACACCAACGGCTTCGTCTTTTAATTTCAGCTACTGGGTCGCCAGACATTTTGTGTTCATGTCTTTTTTTTTCTTTCTTTTACCAAATCGCATTATTTCGAATTTGTCAAGAATGAAGTCCATTTGCTGTATCTTTGCTCTCTGCAGTAGTGTATCGAAATTACTTTGACATGTTGGTGGCCTTCGTTTAAGTTTCCGTTTTCTAATTCTGCGTTTCCTGCAGATTTGAAAAAAAAAAAAAAATGGGGTGGAAAGGGAAGTCCAAATTGAGGGGAGTCTTGTCTCCAGATCCTCGATATACGTAATAAAAACATGGTGGGTCTTAGGACTGAGCCTTGTAGTTCCCCACTCGTCGCCTGGAGCCAGTCGGATGCCCATCTGTTTTATAGCACTGCATAATTCTTTTGTTAATACAGCTGTAAGTCAGTCTGCTCTTAGGAAGTTCGGCCTTCAATATAAAAAAAAAAGAAATAAGACATCTGAGGGTAACTTGAAGTCACACTTACTACCTGTATTATAGAGAAACCTCGTACTAAATTCATTACTCTTTTTTTTATGACAAAATCGACTTTGTCAGTTATTCGTTTATCTTCTGATAATGATTTAAACTTTGTCAGTTATTCGTTTATCTTCTGATAATAATTTAAACTCAGTTATTCGTTTATCTTCTGATGATAATTTAAACTGTCAGTTATTCGTTTATCATCGGATAATAATTTAAACTGTCAGTTATTAGTTTATCTTCTGATAATGATTTAAACTGTCAGTTATTCGTTTATCTTCTGATAATGATTTAAACTGTCAGTTATTCGTTTATCTTCTGATAATGATTTAAACTGTCAGTTATTCGTTTATCTTCTGGTAATTTAAACTGTCAGTTATTAGTTTATCTTCTGATAATGATTTAAACTGTCAGTTATTAGTTTATCTTCTGATAATGATTTAAACTGTCAGTTATTCGTTTATCTTCTGATAATAATTTAAACTCAGTCTGACGTTCAGCTCTCTCCTTTCCTTCATCGATGTGTTGAATATTACAGCGACCGGAAATGCTGTGTGTGTGTGTCTGCTAAACTCTCGAGTCTCATTTTATTGTTGGAGGGAGGTCGTCAACAGGGGTCGACCCGTTGACTTTATTTCGGAATAAATTTCTCTGAATATTTAAACTCCTCTAGAGATTTAAATGTTGCTTCGTGTCGAACCTATATTTTTTTTTTTCTGTCCCCGGAACAACGGTGTCCGCTTGCACTGATTTTGGGGAAGAAAAAAGACTCCAATTGTAAACGCTGAATCGAATTGCTTGTTTGGTAAGGAAGCCATTGCTCTGTTGCCATTTTAAGAAGCCATTCGCGGGCTTGTAGTATATGTATTATATGTTCCATATTTTTCTTTTTTGTATATGTAATGATTTTTCTCACTGTTTTTAGAGTATATTGAGAAATATTTTTTTCTCGGGTTCTTAATATACTGACCCGCGTGAATTTTTTCTTCAGAAAATCTCTTTTGTAATCTTATACATACGCGTTACATAATTCCTTTGGATTTGAATGTACTCTCGATTTCAAGCACGTCTGATGTAACCTTTGATTTCTTTACTTATTCAACGAGACATGTCTGTCAGTACTTCTCTCGCACGCAGAGAGAAGGATTTTATTTAAAGAAATGCGTGACAGGTTTTCAGTTGTATCTAAATAATATCAGACACATTTTTATCTAAAGTGGGCGAGATTGTTATTTGGTGGCATCACGTGAACACAGTCCCGCCTTCGCCTGCAACCAGTCGCCATCATGTCTTTCTACACTCGTATTATCCTCTCTAAATCCTCACTTGTAATCGTAGTTTTCCATCCATGAAGCATATCAAACATCCATCTCGTATGATATTTTTATTTTTTTTTTACCAGATCCAATACTACTACACACGAGTACTTTCTGCCTCTAGAGTATTTCTTAACGCAAGTCCCTCACGGCAGACGACCTGGTCCACTCGTCCTATGCCTCTCCTTAAAACAACAGTTGTCTCCTCCTCCTCCTCTTCCTCCTCCTCCCCGGTCTGGTGCTTCGTGTGTCCCCTTACAACTTACCCACGTGTACTCCACTCCAGACATGTACCTCGACAGTAATTCCAACATTAGCTGTTGCCTCCCACGCCAGACTTATGCGCGTCTCGCCATGACTGACCAGTCATCAACACTGCCACCTCCACTTTCTTGGGAAATTTAGCTGCTCTTGCAAGGCTTTCACCATCTCATCTCCTTTCAGCAAACTATTCGTCACGATTGTCTCGCTCCGCATATATATATATATATATATATATATATATATATATATACACCAGGAAGTATTAGATTAGATAGCTTTGTATTCTTAATCCGTAAAAGCAAAATCATACCCCCATCACAGATTCCAAAGTCGCATGAGATCCTTGAATAGATAATCTGTGGGGGTTTATGAATTCGGGAATCCTGGAATTGTTGAGGGAAACTTCACAGAGCTAGTCATATGACTCGTTCATAAACTTCACATATCTAGGAAGGTTCTTGAGCATTCAACTCGTGTCTATGTTCTTTGATATTATGGCATTTTAAAATTAGAGAGAGAGAGAGAGAGAGAGAGAGAGAGAGAGAGAGAGAGAGAGAGAGAGAGAGAGAGAGAGAGAATGGATCGGGCATATGGAGAGGATACGTGACAGAAGACTAAGGGGACCCATTTGTGACAGAAATGGAAGGAGGAAGCGGGTAGAGGAGTACTGATGGATGGAATAAAGGAAGCTCTGGGGTTTCGGGGCTATAGAATTATGGAAGGCGAGTGACATGATGAGGATAGAATGAATAAGATCATTGTGGTATTTGGGGGATTGCCATGCCGTCGAGATACACCAAGAAGTAGTTTGTAGAGCTCGCCTGTTGATGGTTGACTCTTGTTTCGGGACATTATTACACGACAGCTCTAGAGTATATGTTCGTAATATGAGGCCATTGTTCGTTTTTTTCCTGGTATACACTGTATATGATGCTTTGAATGAGTGACAACAGAAAAGCGTAGAAGAAGTGGGTGTTTTCGGTACCTGCGAGTGAACGTGGAAGGGGAACGAAGAAGCGGGACACAGATGGAAGAAGAAAAAGCTCAGTGTCTGTGAGGGGCGGGCGATCCCGTGTGAAGGTTTTGGAAAAGTTCATTGATAACGTTTCTCTTGGGAAGAAGATCTCGAGCTTTGTTCCAGTTTTACAAGTTGGTCGTGAGGGCACGGCTGCGTGATTAAGATCCAGATTGATCTTGAACTTGCATCATTTCGTGTTGCTCCCGTCGTGATGTCATGGTCTGTCATGACGCTGAACTTCAGTAAAGGTCTTCAGTGATCATGTCAAGTTCTTACCCGATCGTGAGACTTGAGGGACCTCAATAAAAGGTCTTGCTTCCTCGTAGGTCTTAGCACCAAGGAAGAACAGATAACAGAAGACCCCGACGAGGTTATGTCTACTGGAGGATTGTCATAGCTATGAATCCCTTATCGAAATACATTCAGGAGAGGACTGTAAACCACGAGTCTTTGCGTAGTTACAGAGTGTTGAAAGAGCCAAGGAGAGAGAGCGAGTGAGTAGGTGGGAGGAGGTTCGATCCTAGCCATTAACACCGGCCGTTAAAGTACGCGAGGTTGGCGGGAAGCGGTGCGATGGAGGGCAAGATATCCACGAAGGAGACTGCTATTGGCCCTGGTCTGCCAGGAGGGGAAATTGGCCCAAGACAGCTGGCCCGCCCAGTTTGCCTGCTAATGGGACACCGGGCCCCAATTTAGAGGTCGGTCAGGAAATTAATTTTGGAAAATGTGGTCGCCCCTTGGAACGTTTGACATCACTTCTTTTTTATATTTATCTTTGGAATTTGTGTTGTGAGGAAAGTCTCTCCACTTTCATCATCATTTTTTTCCTCTTCCTCCGTTATTTATTTTTTATTATACTTTGTCGCTGTCTCCCGCGTTTGCGAGGTAGCGCAAGGAAACAGACGAAAGAAATGGTCCAACCCCCCCCCCCCCATACACATGTATATACATACGTCCACACACGCAAATATACATACCTACACAGCTTTCCATGGTTTACCCCAGACGCTTCACATGCCTTGCTTCAATCCACTGACAGCACGTCAACCCCGGTATACCACATCGCTCCAATTCACTCTATTCCTTGCCCTCCTTTCACCCTCCTGCATGTTCAGGCCCCGATCACACAAAATCTTTTTCACTCCATCTTTCCACCTCCAATTTGGTCTCCCTCTTCTCCTTGTTCCCTCCACCTCCGACACATATATCCTCTTGGTCAATCTTTCCTCACTCATCCTCTCCATGTGCCCAAACCACTTCAAAACACCCTCTTCTGCTCTCTCAACCACGCTCTTTTTATTTCCACACATCTCTCTTACCCTTACGTTACTCACTCGATCAAACCACCTCACACCACACATTGTCCTCAAACATCTCATTTCCAGCACATCCATCCTCCTGCGCACAACTCTATCCATAGCCCACGCCTCGCAAGCATACAACATTGTTGGAACCACTATTCCTTCAAACATACCCATTTTTGCTTTCCGAGATAATGTTCTCGACTTCCACACATTCTTCAAGGCCCCCAGGATTTTCGCCCCCTCCCCCACCCTATGATCCACTTCCGCTTCCATGGTTCCATCCGCTGCCAGATCCACTCCCAGATATCTAAAACACTTCACTTCCTCCAGTTTTTCTCCATTCAAACTCACCTCCCAATTGACTTGACCCTCAACCCTACTGTACCTAATAACCTTGCTCTTATTCACATTTACTCTTAACTTTCTTCTTCCACACACTTCTCCAAACTCAGTCACCAGCTTCTGCAGTTTCTCACATGAATCAGCCACCAGCGCTGTATCATCAGCGAACAACAACTGACTCACTTCCCAAGCTCTCTCATCCCCAACAGACTCCGTTATTATTATTATTATTATTATTATTATTATTATTATTATTATATTATTATTATTATTAATGTTATTCTGATTATTAATATTATTCCTACTACCACTACTGAGGCTGCAGTTCCAGTAATCACCATCGTTATCCATGCGTTTTGTTTCGTTCTCGATGTCTTCGGTTTCCGGGCCCACACCCACCAGGACCTGCGTGCTGGGAGATATATATAAACACGGTCGACCGTCCATCTGGAGGATTTACCTCTTGATGTACAGCGACCATTTGTCTGGCTGTGCGCCCATATGATCCCCGGGAGGCGTCGTGCTGAACACGCACGTATGACTCCGCCAGCACCCGCTGGCTGAACACAGTGTGCTCTGTGATGGTTCTTGCCGAACACCACTTTGGTCATTGTGCAATCCCTTCCTCGTCTCATTGTCTCTTTCGTTTTCTCATTTTTCCTTTTTTCATCGTCTCTCCTTTATTTTTCCTTTTGCTGTCTTTTATCTTCCCTTTTGACTTCCATTCACTCACTCGTGATTTTTCCCAAAACGAGATTGTTAATCATCGACAGTTTTCTTCAAGTATTTTTTTAAGGGTGACTGAAGTACCTACATGTGTGTGTGTGTGTGTGATTGGCGCTGGCTAACCGTAACTTACCATCGGTGGCGAGGTGACCCAAGCTTAACGTGCTTGCGTGAGCCGTCCACCTTGAGCGGTAGGAACTATTGGTAATTATGTAAGTAAAGAATTAACTGGGTGTGTGGGAGCGGCTGTTGATTAGCCAAGGAAAGGTGGAAGTTTGGCCGCCCGAGCAGTAGCAGTCGACTGAAGCTGATGGTTGCCACAACATCTTCCATCCTGGCCACAATATAGGATGACGGACCCACGACATCTTCCATCCTGGCCACAGTATAGGATGACGGACCCCCCCGGCCATGGTGCCACTGGACGGAGGTATAGAAAGCTGTCCCGTGTACAGCAGTTTTACTGAGCGCCTCGCTGCGTCACCTTTAACCACCACAGCTCTGGTGATGGCTGCTGGGTGTGGGGCGAGGGGCATTCTGCCTCATGACGTGGCAGTAATGGCACGTTCACTCCTGTAGAGAGACACTAGTCCAGAGATGGAGGTTAATATTTGACCTCGTTCTCATTCCATTTTTTTTTTTGTTCCTGTTCTACTTTCGTCTTTTCCATCACCCGTCCCTCTTCACCACCACCACCACAAGCATTCCACCACGTCCTCTCTTACATCGTCACCGCCACTGTTCCAACCCCCTCCCTCCATGCCATTCCTCCCACCCCACCCCACACAACCCCCTCTCCTCCCCGTCACATTATACAAGCGTGGGTAGTTGTGTTATCAGGGCTGTGGGCTGCGGGCAGGTGTGTAGATTACAGGTGTGCGCTGATTGACAGCCGCCTGGTATCTTTCCCCTCACGAACCCTCGCCCCGCTCCGCCCCGCCCCGCCCCCGAGGGGAAAGCTCCCCTCGCTCAGGTATTACCTGCACTGCTGGTTGAGGGCGACTCTGTATTCTCATAACTCGGTTTCGGTGGCAGTATAAGTGGCACTTAAGGGCTGAAGGAGAGGCACTATATATTGACTATATTACGGGCTGAAGGAGAGGCAGTTTATATTGACTAAATTACGGGATGAAGGAGAGGCAGTGTATATTGACTATATATATTACGGGATGAAGGAGAGGCAGTGTATATTGACTATATTACGGGATGAAGGAGAGGCAGTGTATATTGACTATTTAACGGGATGATGGAGAGGCAGTTTATATTGACTATATCACGGGATGGAGAGGCGGTGTATATTGACTATGATACGAGTCTTGACTTCAGGGGTACATGAAGACTGGGCTGAGGTGAGAGCGAGTGGTCAGCGTTGCTGGCCGTGACGCATATACACGGGCCGCAAGGGGTCAAGCCCGCATAGGTTCGAACACTAGTCTCTGCAGTCTGTCTGCAGTCCAGCCAGGTGTTCATCCTTCCCAAGGGAGTGGTCGAGAAATGAGATACTATACATACGCTAGGATATATATATATATATATATATATATATATATATATATATAGCGGGGGGCTGGAAATCCTCCCCTCTCGTTTTTTTAATTTTCCAAAAGAAGGAGCAGAGAACGAGGCCAGGTGAGGATATTCCCTCAGAGGCCCAGTCCTCTGTTCTTAACGCTACCTCGCTAATGCGGGAAATGGCAAATAGTACGAAAGAAAATATATATATATATATATATATATATATATATATATATATATATATATATATATATATATATTTTTTTTTTTTTTTTTTTTTTTTTTTTTTTTGCCGCTGTCTCCCGCGTTTGCGAGGTAGCGCAAGGAAACAGACGAAAGAAATGGCCCAACCCACCCCCATACACATGTATATACATACGTCCACACACGCAAATATACATACCTACACAGCTTTCCATGGTTTACCCCAGACGCTTCACATGCCTTGATTCAATCCACTGACAGCACGTCAACCCCGGTATACCACATCGCTCCAATTCACTCTATTCCTTGCCCTCCTTTCACCCTCCTGCATGTTCAGGCCCCGATCACACAAAATCTTTTTCACTCCATCTTTCCACCTCCAATTTGGTCTCCCTCTTCTCCTCGTTCCCTCCACCTCCGACACATATATTCTCTTGGTCAATCTTTCCTCACTCGTTCTCTCCATGTGCCTGAACCATTTCAAAACACCCTCTTCTGCTCTCTCAACCACGCTCTTTTTATTTCCACACATCTCTCTTACCCTTACGTTACTTACTCGATCAAACCACCTCACACCACACATTGTCCTCAAACATCTCATTTCCAGCACATCCATCCTCCTGCGCACAGCTCTATCCATAGCCCACGCCTCGCAACCATACAACATTGTTGGAACCACTATTCCTTCAAACATACCCATTTTTGCTTTCCGAGATAATGCTCTCGACTTCCACACATTCTTCAAGGCTCCCAGAATTTTCGCCCCCTCCCCCACCCTATGATCCACTTCCGCTTCCATGGTTCCATCCGCTGCCAGATCCACTCCCAGATATCTAAAACACTTCACTTCCTCCAGTTTTTCTCCATTCAAACTCACCTCCCAATTGACTTGACCCTCAACCCTACTGTACCTAATAACCTTGCTTTTATTCACATTTACTCTTAACTTTCTTCTTTCACACACTTTACCAAACTCAGTCACCAGCTTCTGCAGTTTCTCGCATGAATCAGCCACCAGCGCTGTATCATCAGCGAACAACAACTGACTCACTTCCCAAGCTCTCTCATCCCCAACAGACTTCATACTTGCCCCTCTTTCCAAAACTCTTGCATTCACCTCCCTAACAACCCCATCCATAAACAAATTAAACAACCATGGAGACATCACACACCCCTGCCGCAAACCTACATATATATATATATATATATATATATATATATATATATATATATATATATATATATATATATATATATATATATATATTCCTATGAGTCCACGGGGAAAATGAAACACGAAAAGTTCCCAAGTGCACTTTCGTGTAATTATCACATCATCAGGGGAGACAAAAGAGAGAAATATAACAGTCAGTTGATATACATCGAAGAGACGAATATATATATATATATATATATATATATATATATATATATATATATATATATATATATATATATATATATATATATATTTTTTTTTTTTTTCTTTTTTTTTCAAACTATTCGCCATTTCTCGCGTTAGCAAGGTAGCGTTAAGAACAGAGGACTGGGCCTCTGAGGGAATATCCTCACCTGGCCCCCTTCTCTGTTCCTTCTTTTGGAAAATTAAAAAAAAAAAAAGAGGGGAGGATTTCCAGCCCCTCGCTCCCTTCCCTTTTAGTCGCCTTCTACGACACGCAGGGAATACGTGGGAAGTATTCTTTCTCCCCTATCCCCAGGGATGATATATATATATATATATATATATATATATATATATATATATATATATATATATATATATATTTATATATATATATATATATATATATATATATATATATATATATATATATATGTATATATCATAATTGAAATGGCATTGACTAGAGCTTCTAACATCAAAGGTTTTTGGTGCTCACAAAACCAGACAGGAACGTGATAGCCTCCACCTCAGGGATATGGAATTGTCTCAGTTTATATATCACACGGTCCACCAGGCGGCAGGACAGTGTCATACAGACCTCGAGGCGAACGTCAACAAGAACCATGATGTAAGCAACGGTCGCCTGGACCCGGCGTTATCAACGGCGGGACTCCGCAAAGGCGCTAACAGGAATATATAAAGAAAAACGGGCATGCAGGCGGAGGACCAGCTCACGCTGCCTTATAGAGATGCACGACCACTCGAAACGCTCCCAAAGATGCACGACCACTCGAAACGCTCCCAACAGACACCCGAGGCTGTGGGAAACGGAGTATTAAGAGAGCCCCTCCTCCGCCTTGGCTGTAACATCTGCCATGATGAGCTTATGTGCTTCTCGTAAGTGCTTGTTAGAGACAAGTGTTTGCAACCTACGTGTAAACTTTACTTGTGTGTGTGTGTGTGTGTGTGTGTGTGTTACCGGACTCCGCCTGGTTTTGGTTATGCCGCGAGTGACAGACAGTCTTCGGCAAGGTTGTGTCACCGGCTTATAACCACGTCTAAGAACTTCTCACACCAAGGCGGTCCATGCTTTCCCTGCTACTGACTTTAGCGCATCCTCGAAGCTGTAGGAATCCCAGAAGCAAGGACCCTTGGTGTTAGATGATGATAATGATAATAATAATAATAATAATAATAATGATAATGATAATGATAACGATGATAATAATGAAAATGATAATAATAATAATGATAGTAATAATAGTTTTACATATACGCTGAATTGTTTTCGACATATAGAGGGAATGAGTGAGGAAAGGTTAACGGAAAGGTTGCATATGTGTCAGAAGTGGAGGGAACAAGGAGAACGGGGAGAGCAAAGTGGAGGTGGAAGGATGGCCTGAGCATGTAGGAAACGTGCACGGGATAGAGGGAATTAGAACGATATGGTACACAGGGGTCGATGTACTACTATCATTGAACTTGATCATGGCGTGTGGAATGGCCGGTGGTAAACCACGGAAGGTCTGTGGGGCCTGGATGTGCATAGGGAGCTGTGGTTTCGGTGCATTACACCTGACAGCTAGAGACTGAGTGTGGACGAATGTGGCCTTTCTTCTTCTGTTTTAGGTGCTAACGCGCGAAACTGCCCTCAAGTATGGGGGAAACACACACACACACACACACACACACACACACACACACACACACACACATATATATATATATATATATATATATATATAACGTATGATCCCATATTGCAAACGTGTACGCGCGATTGAATTGGTAGGGCGAGTGGTGGAGTTGATGTGTGTGTTGAAGACTCGGCTTCTTTATGTGTCGCGGGAAGAATGATGTACATGGCAGGTAGTCATCATTAATCATTCATGGAAATGATGATAGTTGTCATGATGGAGACGTGTGTGATGATGATGATGGGTAGGTCTGCTCACCTCTAGATTGCCTGACTGATCACAGGAAGAACAGTGCTGCTATAGTTGCCACGTTCCCCTGTGGTTAGTACATTACGTTCCCCTGTAGTTGGTACGTTCCCCTGTAGATGATACGTTCCCCTGTAGTTGGTACGTTCCCCTGTAGTTGGTACGTTCTCCTGTAGTTGGTACGTTCCCCTGTAGTTGATACGTTCTCCTGTAGTTGGTACGTTCTCCTGTAGTTGGTACGTTCTCCTGTAGTTGATACGTTCTCCTGTAGTTGGTACGTTCTCCTGTAGTTGGTACGTTCCCCTGTAGTTGATACGTTCTCCTGTAGTTGGTACGTTCTCCTGTAGTTGGTACGTTCCCCTGTAGTTGATACGTTCTCCTGTAGTTGGTACGTTCTCCTGTAGTTGGTACGTTCTCCTGTAGTTGGTACGTTCTCCTGTAGTTGATACGTTCCCCTGTAGTTGGTACGTTCTCCTGTAGTTGGTACGTTCTCCTGTAGTTGGTACGTTCCCCTGTAGTTGATACGTTCTCCTGTAGTTGGTACGTTCCCCTGTAGTTGATACGTTCTCCTGTAGTTGATACGTTCCCCTGTAGTTGGTACGTTCTCCTGTAGTTGGTACGTTCTCCTGTAGTTGGTACGTTCTCCTGTAGTTGATACGTTCCCCTGTAGGTGCTACGCTCCCCTGTAGCTGTAGCGTTTCCCTGTAGGTGTTACGTTCCCCTGTGGTTGCTACGTTCCTCTGTGGTTGGTACGTTCCCCTGTCGTCTACCTTCCCCTGTAGTTACATGGCTTCCTCATCCTCGTTGAGGACACAGGATAAAGAGCGAATCACTGAGCACGGTCATCGCCAATTGGTCGTTGGTAATTACGTAGCGGGTGGGGAGGCGGCATCAGTTGCTGGCCAAGCGATGGCGTGTAATGAGGAGTGTTGATGTAATGTATATGACAACCCTGGGTGAAGCCGGATTAATTATGTGATCAGAGTGCACGAGTTCGTGGAGACACCCGGGTTAATAAGACCGGTCGCCGCCTCGCGTGCCGACGGCGTTATTTAACCGGGTCTGAGAGGCAGGTGATCGCGTGACGAAGTTTAGTGTCTTAATTTGAATATCAGTTTCTCTCTCTCTCTCTCTCTCTCTCTCTCTCTCTCTCTCTCTCTCTCTCTCTCTCTCTCTCTCTCTCTCTCTCTCTCTTCCAAGGTTTACGTCGTGATTCACGTGGGTTTAAGGAAGGTTAAGAAAAAAAAAAGTTTGTCATTTGATATCATATGCCATAAGAGACCGGGTGGTTTGTTTTGATTCTTAATTGCTTGATTGGTTATTTCTGGGCTCCAGACCCATCCATGGCCGGAGTCACATTGAATAAATTGCTGTCAGTGTCAAGAAAGTCACAGCTGTCAGTCTGAGAGGATCGTGAACACCTTCTTCAGGTGTTTTCATATGATTGGTATAGGCCATACACGCGCACACTGCAGCACCCGTGGCCCATACTGTCGGGGGTCGTTTTAGTGTTTCTCCAATACCTTGGCTGGTCTGGATTGAGTAAGAATAGTATCGTTGTGTTGAAGCTTTGTAATGACCCCATTCATCCGTACTTTTACGTTCACTAGGGCACGATATGCCTCAAGACGTCACCCCTCTCTCTCTCTCTCTCTCTCTCTCTCTCTCTCTCTCTCTCTCTCTCTCACACACACACACACACACACACACACACACACACACACACACACACACACACACACACCGTAGCGTTTCACTTGCAAAGAGCGATGAGTGATGGGAGCAGGGACTGAACTCCCAGGTCATAGACCTGACCACCGTTGGGGCTGCTGAAGGAGGAGGAGGTGGCGGAGCAGAAGTGGGGAGGGGCGAGGGGAAGGGAGGTAGTTACCAGCCTAAGGGGAGGGAAGGGTGGTATTTAGGGAGGTAAGCCTGAGTGAGCTGCTGAGAGTATGTTAATCACATTTAGATCGTTCTTGTTGATGTGAGTTGGATGAACATTGTCCCGTGTCTTGGGGAGAGAGAGAGAGGGGGGAAGGGGGTTTGTATGTGTCTATGTCTGTGTGTGTGTGTGTGTGTGTGTGTGTGTGTGTGTGGTTTTTAACTTATATCCGAGCGCCCTGGGCTCATGCATATAAATGACTCGCCAGAAGGCGTGGACTCCTGCCAGCATATGTTTACAGATGATGCAAAGGTCATGAGGGAAGTGAAGGAGCCGCAGGGGATTGCGCCAGCTTACAAGGGGACCTTGGCAGACTGCAAAATTGTTCTGATAAATGGATGTTGAAATTCACCCCGCGTAAATGTGAGGTAATGACGGTGCAGGTCAGAGCAGGAAATAAGATGCAGGAATGTGTGTGTGTGTGTGTGTGTGTGTGTGTGTGTGTGTGAGTGACTTTAAGAGTTTGGTGCCGTCCTGAACTTGTCGCCAGAATCCCCCTTTGGGAGTGTAGTTTAGGGGGAGGGGACAAAGAATGCCACTTTGGCAATATAGTTGACGGGACATGACCGTCTCTTGGCAAATATTAGGAGTGCGTTCAGGTTCCTGGCTAAGGAAATCGTCAGCTGGATGTTCGCCTCATACACTGAGGCCAAAAACTGAAGTATGCTTCTGAGGTTTGGGTCAGCCGCACCTCAAGCAGCGCAGGGAGCTGCTGGAGAAGGTCCAGAGGAGGAGAACTATAAAGGTGGTGCCATAATTAAGGGACCTGAGTCACAGGGAAAGGGTAGAAGACTTGTATGTACCCACTGTGGATGAGAGAAGGGTGTAGAGTGACCTGATCACAGCCTTTTGTGAAGTTGTTCAAACCAGATTGATGACCGAGAACAGGTCTTCGAAAGATATAGGGATAGAACAACTGGAGAACATTTCAGACAAAGTAAGCTAGAAACCTGTTAGAGAACATATGAATTGCTGTTACAGTATAAGATTTGTGGATGAATATGATAAACTCGTTGAGGAATCAGTAAACACAGACAACACACAAACGGGTAAAATTCTATGACTGTAGAGAAAGTTCAAGAGATGGGGCTTCGTGGGTGTAGAACTCCCTCCTCCTCGTGTACTTCTTACACACACACACACACACACACACACACACACACCTTAGCAAACCTTCCACACAGCCATAGAATCTTATTTTCATTGTAAGGAACGTTCATTACCTTAATGAACTGTACTTGGTCATTACATAATCCTCACCTTAATGCCTTAAAGTAAAGGGACAGAGGAAGGAGGGAGGGAGGATGAAGATGGAGGAGACAAGAGCTGCAGACGGGCACTACACCAGAGGGAAACGAAGAATTCTTCATTGCTCTTCCGTCTCGCTTATGGTCGAGACCGACTGTAAGTCCTGACCTGCGACAATGAATCAACTTTTCTTTTTTTTCCCCCCCGCGGGTCGTAAATCAGGTTTAAAGTGACGGGGGGTGTGGGGGAGGTGGATAGGAGGAGGGAAAGAAAGAGCAGGTGAAGTGTTTATATGAAAGAATGTCATGAAATGCTGGGTATATATATATATATATATATATATATATATATATATATATATATATATATATATATATATATGTGTGTGTGTGTGTGTGTGCGCGCGCGTATGGCTATGTATGCGTGTCCTTTTCCAGACTCCAGCTGTAGGTGGGCGGGGTGTATCATCATCTCGTAGGGAAACGTCCTTCTCCAAAGGAGTGTAACCATTTCCCTACTCCTGCCTGGAGGGGGCGGCCTTGAAGCTGCACGGGACTCGCCTAGGAAAGCGGTCCTCGGGTCGCATAGTGATAACGTCGAGGGAACAGGAGGCAGGAGCGAGGTAGATGGCTGCTGAGGAAGTCGTCCATCGCACGCCTCAGTCGTTCGCGAGTTAAAGCTGAGACAAGAACCAGGGACTCGGCCTGCCTTACTGTGAGGAGGGGGTAGTATATAGATCGGTTGAATGGAGGAGGGCGAGGGAGGGAAAACCCTTGACGTGACACACCGTTGTACACGAGATTAACAAAGACTCAAATGGTATTTATCATCCTGTATGTAGTCCATTGTTAAGAGGATTAAAGTCGTGGATGATAGGATGGTATGTAGGCCTCACATTGTAGGCTTCGGCGGCGGTGGAGGGCGGTAAGCATGCGGGGTTTATGGACGGATCGTCGGGTGGGAGGACCAGCAGATTGTTATTTTTCCGGGGCAAGCCGCAGGGCCGGAGACGAGCCCCGGGAATCGATGGGAGGCATACGTAAGATGTACAGAGTCCAGAGGAAGGGCAAGACGTGGGGAGGTAGTAGGGATGGCGGGATGAGGGTGGCAGTAGCCCCGATATGGTGCTGTGGGGGGAGGAGGGAAGCGAAATGATGCCGTTGACGGGGATGGGGCAGGGGAGGAGGTGCTGGGTGTTAGGGATGGAGGGGACAGGATACGGTGGTGGGGAGAGATAGCGACGGTGGAGGTGGTGTTGATAGTGGTGAGGAAGGAGGGAGGTGGTGGTGATAGTAGTGGTGGTGGAGGGTTGGAGATCGTGCTAAGAGAGGGGATGTTATGATGACACTGATAACGATGGAAGGTGAAGGTATTGATGATGACATTGATAATGATGGAAGGTGAAGGTATTGATGATGCCGTTAATGATGATGATGATGATGACCATGTCGATAGTGATATTCAAGTTGGGTAGTGAATCCTGAGTGGATTTGAAAATGATCTTAGAACTGTTTTACTCAGTCGTGCATAGAGTGTTGCAGGGTGGCACTGTATAAAGGCCAAGTGTTGCAGGGTGACACAGGGAAGGTGGCACTGTATAAAGGCCAAGTGTTGCAGGGTGTCACAGGGAAGGTGGCACTGCATAAAGGCCAAGTGTTGCAGGGTGACACAGGGAAGGTGGCACTGTATAAAGGCCAAGCGTTGCAGGGTGACACAGGGAAGGTGGCACTGCATAAAGGCCAAGTGTTGCAGGTTGACACAGGGAAGATGGCACTGTATAAAGGCCAAGCGTTGCAGGGTGACACAGGGAAGGTGGCACTGTATAAAGGCCAAGCGTTGCAGGGTGGCACTGTATAAAGGCCAAGTGCCGGAGGAGGTACTATGTAAAGCCCAGGAGTCATAAATATGCTAATAGACTTGATTCAGTGAAAACATGGACGATGAATAATTCCCGGGGCTTAGTGGCCAGGGAACATCGCCAGGGAGCCAACCAGCAGAAGAAAAATTATAACCTCATCAAGGGAACCGAGGGATACGATTTCTTTCACGAGGATTTCAAATGGGATGTTTTAAAGAGCAGGGAAAGGTCGAAGGTGTGGTGAGCGGGAGGGTTCGTTATTAACGGTGGAAAGGTATGATTTTCCTGACACTCTCCCGGGTCAGAGAGAGAGAGAGAGAGAGAGAGAGAGAGAGAGAGAGAGAGAGAGAGAGAGAGACCACGAGCCCAATCCTGGGACTAAGGACCTACCCTTGGGGGCACACCACACGTTACCCTGAGCCAGTCTGAGGCTTCACTTCGCCACTGCACGTTGCCCTCAGTCGGTCGGTCACTCATTAATGAGGAACGACTTCATCACCACTACCGCCAGCAGTGCCGACAAGGACGACCCCTGCCGGCACGACCATCTAGGCCAGCTGGGGGTATCCCTGGTGGGTGGCGGGTGGCGGCGACGGTGACGAAGTGCTGTGATCCATCTGCCGCCCTCCTTCACCATCTGCTGCGCACAGCCCCACGCTTACTGGGGTCTCGGGTGGAAAGGGCCTTGGGGGTGGATAGTAAGGTTGTTGCGGAGAATCTGGGTGTAGGTGGCAAGGTTACACAGGGCCAGGGTGTAGATGATAAGGTTACAGACGACTAGTGTGTAGATGGTGAGGTTACAGAGGGTCACGGTATAGACAGTGAGGTTACAGAGGGTCAGGGAGAAGATGACAAAGTTACATAGGGCCAGGGTGTAGATGGTAAGGTTGCAGACGACCAGGATGTAGACAGTAAGGTACAGAGGGTCAGGGTGTAGATGGTGAGGTTACAAAGAGTCAGGGTGTAGATGGTAAGGTTACAGAGAGTCAGGGTGTAGATGGTGAGGTTACAGAGTCAGGGCGTAGATGGTAAGATTACAGAGGGCCAGGATGTAGATGGTAAAGTAATAGAAGACCAGTGTGTAGATGGTAGAGTTACAGAGGGTCAGGATGTAGATGGTATGATTACAGAAGGTCATGGTGTAGAGACGAGAGGGAAAACAACACAGCTGTGGAGAGTGTGGAGCTAGAGGAGAGGACAGACGATGGCTGTAGAGGGATAGTGTTGTAGATGGAGAGTGTAGCAGGGGAAAGAATAAATGATGCAGTCAGCAGGTAGGAAAGTGGAAGGACGGAGGCATTGAAGATGGTGGTTACGAGGGGAGGGTGTCTGATAATGATGGAACCTAGGGGGGTGGCAGGTGGGAATCCTCTTCTTGCTGAGCGGAGGTAGGGATTTTTGGGGGGAGAGGGGGTTCAGAGTGCGTGGGCCAGGATCACACACACACACACACACCCTCTCGTCAATCCTGCTCTCACCCTTCCACCTCCACGGGAGAGGGTAGGGTGCGTGAGCCAGGATCACACACCCTAGTCTCTCTCTTGCCCTCGGTTTCGTAGCGGGATTAGAGTGCGTGAACCTGGATCATAACTCTCTCTCTCTCTCTCTCTCTCTCTCTCTCTCTCTCTCTCTCTCTCTCTCTCTCTCTCTCTCTCTCTCTCTCTCTCTCTCTTCTAGTCATTGTAACCTCCTCATCCCCTCTTACCTTATCATATGATCATTGGAGGTCAGTGACCGTGGTTGCAGTAGGGAGGTTAATGAAGGGGACAGAGCTGGGTCTGGCTTCGGTGGGCCTGGCCTGATGCGCTGCCGCAGTGACTACCAGGCGACTGTAAACTGTAGGGTTACGGCTGTTCCCGCGGGCGACGCCGCTGCTGCTGGCATTTGAAGGGATGGCTGGGTTGGAGTACCTGGTCGTGGCTGGAGGGTTAACGCTAATGGATTTACCGAGGGGGCGGCTTCCACATGTAGTGTAAACATAGATTACGCCTTTGGGGTTCATGTAGTGGTAACCTCGGCCCGGAGAAGACATCGATGCGTCCTCGGGTTTGGTTCTTGGTGACCTTAGCGTCAAGCAGACATCACCCCCATCTTCAGCTATACTCAGCAATGGGCGGCTGCCTCCTGAAGATAAACGCTGATCCGTGTCCATCTTACGTCAGCGGTTGCGACCGCGTCCAAGCTGCGGCGGCGGAGCGGTTGTCGCGAGTTCCGGGAGCGGCGGCGTCAATACGTACGTGCAGCTCGTCCCAGCAGCGCCTCCGTCAGCCGCTGCCGACCACGCTCCTGCCTCACCGCCTCCGTGTTTGTTAAGGCGGGAGCGGACGTCATGCAAACATTCAGGTGCACCAAGAAGGTTGTGGATGGTCCACGACCTTATCCCCTTGCGACGGAACGAATCTTGGGTACGTGTGGCAACCTGATTCTTGACCTAACCCCACATGCCTGTGATCACACCCGACGTTACGAACCTTGAATTTGGTGACCTGACATTGAAGGTCAAAGGCCAGATCATCAAACCGAAGAGATGTCGTGCTTGAGGGGTTAAGCGTGTATTCTTGGTGACAGCCACACGAACACGTGCACGAATCTACTGCCATGTGTACCTAGCTACATACACTTCCGAACACGAACGGGAAAAGGAATCCCTTTTCGTGCATGCTTACCTGTAAACACTACACGAACGTGAAGGATTAATTCTCCTCCGTTAAGTACCAAGTGATATGATCACCTCATGAAAATGAGTCCTTCGTGTGTACCTCGAGATGACCATCACACGCAAGTAAAACATTCTCATTCGTTATGTACCAAGTGATGATCACCTCACGAAAACCAGTCCTCCCATCGTGTGTACCTAGAGATGACCACCACACGAACGTGAAAATGAATCCACCTTCGCTTTGTACCCAGCGATAACTACCACACGAACCTGAAAAAAAGAATTCTTCGTGAGTCGCTAACATTTGTCCTGTACACGACCTTGAAAACCAAGTCTCAAATTTCAGGTTTAGCCGCAAGCGGCGACTGCAAAAAAAAAACGTAAAACGTATTGCGATAAGTAAATGCATTGCCGCGTTGGTGCCGAGCTGGGTGCTGGAACGTCAGGGCAGGAGCTGGGTGGAGGGTGGGCGGGCCTGGGGCCAGATAGATGGCCCTGGCTGGACAGGAATCATTAAGGACGAAAAGCTGCTTTGGCGCCCAAGCTGGGAGGGAGTCACTAGTGCCAGGGTTGTGTTAGGCAATTCGGCAGAGAGTAGGATGAAAGGAAGTGCCAAGGGATATATATATATATATATATATATATATATATATATATATATATATATATATATATATATATATATATTTAAAACGGGAGAAACCGCTTATTTTCAGTGATTACCCTGATATTCGTATGTATATACTCTCTCTCTCATGAAAACGGGACTACCGGGCTAGTCCTGCCATCATCTTACAAGCACCATACACCCACTCAAACCGTGCTTATTATTATGACTGTTTTCATATAAGTACTCTTGCCAATTCCTGTCCACTTTAACATTCATAAGTATCATTATGATAAGAGTCCGTTAAATCTATGGCCCGTAGTCCCCGGCATTATAAGGTGCTAAGAACCTCTTGGTTTCTGGCTGACTCTAATGACAGTGAGATGGAGGGCTCTGGCAGTAGTAGCCTATGTTAAGACCTCCCTCTTTTTCTGTTCGTGGTCTCTCTAGCAACTTCTCCTCAGTTCAACACCATCTTTCTCGTACCTCTCCTAACACACAACTTCTCCCTGAGACACAGTTGTCTTATGATGTAGTCGCTTGTCCCTTTTTCATGTCTAACTATAATCTTCACTCACGGCTCCGGTTCAAAGGTGATGTTTGTGCTTATTCCAATACAACACCTGTTATACGCCTCAGGGACCTTGAATCCCCAAACTTTAATGTTACGTGGCTCAAGGTTTGTCTCCATGCTACCTCACTTTTCCTCTGGTTCGCTTATTGCTCTCCTAATTCTACAGATCTTATATCCTTCGAATATCTGTACTCCTGCCACGAGACTGACATCCTCTCACCCGCAAGCCAAGATCATCTGCCTCGGAGATTTCAACGTTCACCATAGGGGATGGTTGCCTTCCTCCCATACGGATGGTAGAGGGATTGAAACTCACGCGTTCTCCATTCTTATTGATTTAGAGCAAATTATCTCCCACCTCACTCATATTCCTGACTGTTGTGATCACTTGCCTAATATTCTGGATTTGTTTTTCACCTTTAGTCCATCCCGATGTAAATACACAATCTCGTACCCATTTGGTTCATCTGATCACACTCTCATAAATGTATCTATTTTAATGGTACCTCCCCCTCCAGCAGCCCTCTTCTAAGCATAAATGCTTGCACCTCAACAAAACTGATAGGTATAACGTACGTAACCTCTTGCGTAAATTATTGTCCCTTATGTGGTGAGGCTTCTGTCTCCCCCAAACTTATAGCAGAGGTTATTCTTGCGGGAATGGAAGCATTTATCCCCTCTTCCTCCAATACGACCTCTTCATCCAGTTCATGGTTCAACCGTTTCTGCTCTGAGGCCATTCAGAAATACTCTCCTTCTTCTGGCTGCCATTCCGGTTTTATCACTGCCCGTAATCACTGCAAGCACGTTATCCGTGAGGCGCAGCGTTCCTTTATTCAAAGGAAGTGCGATAACCTCTCCTCGTCATCCACTGATAGGGCATTCTGATCTTTAGCTAAGGGCATCTCTGACAACTTCTGTTGCTTTACCTTTCCTTCACTTTTCCGCTCTGACGGTACTATAGCTGTCTCTCCCGTAAACAAAGCAATTCTCTTTGGTTTCCGTTTCTCCTGGATGATTCTTTTGACATTCCTTCACACCCCTGATGCTCCTCTCACTAATCCTATACCTCTTCCCGTAATCTCTTTTCGGACTGTACGAAAAGTGCTTCTTTCTCTGGACACCTTCCCCGTGTACTGAAAGAGCGTGCCTCTGACCTTGCCTTAGTGCTTGCTCGTCTGTTCCGCTTCTGCTTAGAAACCAAAACTTTTCCTTCTCCCTAGAAACATGCATTGATACATCCCATCCTTAAAATGGTTGACCGATCTGACCCCTCAACTATCGTCCTATTGTTTTGACGTCCGCCATTTTCAAAGTCTTTGAATCTCTCCTCAAGTCCCATGTCCTTCAGCACCTCGAAAATCAGTCATAATGCGATCGTAAGGCGAGATCCACTGGTGATATTCTTTCCTATCTTACTAATGTCTGGTCATCATCAGTGAGAGATTTTGGGGAGTCATGTGTAGTTGCCCTTGACATATCTAAGGCTTTTAACAGGGTCTGGCATCGGAGTCGCATCTCTAAGCTCCCCACTTTTGGCTTCCCTCCCTCACTTTGCCGATCTATTTGCGTTTGTTGAGGGATCAGCCTCTTCCCTATTCTCAATCAACAGCGGTGTCCCTCAAGGTCCTGTCCTGTCCCCTACAATTTTTCTCTTTTTTTTTTCAACTATGTCCTCTTTCCTCTCCTTCACAGATAATCCAATGCACTCATACGCTGACGACTCCACTTTGCATTCATCCACATCCTTCAGCTCTGCTCCCTCTTCTCTCACTCGATCTGCATCTCGTGTTGACACAGCTTCCTCAACAAACTCAGACTTGGACAGGATATCTCAGTGGGGTAGACAAAATCTTGTTAAGCTTAATGCCTCCAAGACCCAGTTTCTACCCATCTCTCTGTCGAAAACACCTCACAACTCTCGTCTTTCCTTTGACGATTCTGTAATTCCACCTCTTGACTCGGTGAACATCCACGCTTTCTTGGAAACCACACATTACAGGAATAGCTAATTCCGCCTCAAAGACTCTGGGAGTCCTGTTTAGGTGCCGAAGCTTCTTCTCTATTGAACAGTTGTTATACTTGTCCATGTATGCATATGCTGTAGGGTGTCCTTCATTCATTTAAAGCATGTATACGTACATACCTCAATATACTGGTATGTGCTGTATGCCGTACCGTATTCTCACGAGAATACATGCGGGTGTACATATAGTAAAGGTCAACATTTTCATGCTGATGGCTACCGGTGCATACAGTTAATGAGGCTAGACTTGCCTGACCAGTGTTCGGGAGGCACGGAATCCGGCGGGCTGTGGATCCGGATCACAACCTAGTTTGGTCTAGTTCCAGATCCAGATCGCGGGCTCTGGCAACAGGTCTGGGTTACAGACCCGGTGTGCTCTGGGTGTAGATCCGGTTACAGCCCTGGGGTTTACTCGTTACAGAACTGGTGTGCTCTGAGCACAGGTCCGGTTAGGTTACATCCCTTGAGATGCTCTGGGTACAGATCCGGGTTACAGGCGTCGGGTGCTCTAGGTACAGATCCGGGTTCCCCGTTCGCAGTGCTGTGGTGTGTACCCGTGGCACAGATCTTGCTCTGGAGATCCGGGTTATAGAACCAGGGCTGAGAGACGGGTCGCGGTGGCCAGACTGTAAAACCAGGGCGTATGGGTTCGAGGCTGAAGTCCAATTTTTTTTTTCCCCCGGGCACGTCAACTGGAAGATGTATTACAAGGTCAGGTGAAGGCGAATTGCCTGATGGTGCCTGAGTGGTGATGGGGAAACGTTGGTAGTGATGGTTAAGCATGCTGTTGTGGTCTGCGACGAGTCTCACCGTTGGCAGGGGTGGCGGCTTGTTAGTGGCGCTGCTGGTGTTGATGTTGTTGGTGGTCGTTGGGGGGGGGCCACTGTTGTTGTTGTTGTTGTGGCAGTGTTGTGAACTACCGTTGTTGTTGTTGTTGTCTGTGGCAGTATCGTTGGGTGTGATGGAGGCCACGGAAGAATTACAAGTGGACGGAGACATCCATGTTGCTCACTCCCGAGTCGAGCTTTTACGGTTGTCTCCAAATATGTCTATAATAATAGTAATGATAATGATAATAGTAATAATGATAATGATAATTATAATGATAATAATGATGATGATAACTGGATTGAGGGCATGGAATTGATACATTAAGAAAGAAACTGCCGTTCATACTCCCCGTATGTGACAAGAGGTGCCAGCATCGGGATCATGAAGAAGTTTAAGCCGTGCTGTGGGCAGGACGCTGGTAGGTGGGAGGGGCGGGCGCTCCCCGTACATTTTACCGACCGTGAGGTACAAACTATCGGCTGGAACATTAGGCCAGACGGGCGCCATCTACTGCCCCGTGACGTCAACGGTGTGATTATCAACAGGGTCGTACACACGAGGGGAACGACCCCTTTTTATGGTATGTAGAGAGGGGAAAAATGATATTCTCAGTTTTCCTGAGTGCAGCAGGGAAGATAGAGAAGAACAGTGTGTGTGTGTGTGTGTGTGTGTGTGTGTGTGTGTGTGTGTTCCACTCGCCCCAATGAAGGCTCAGCACTGGCAAAGATCATCTTTATTCTTCCCCTCAAGTGATGGTAGACAGTGAAGGATCCAGCACGAGACTGGCACTGTACCTCCCTAACCTGCTTTGATGATGTTTCTCAACCTACTCTCGCAGTGTTAGAAGCAGTGAAAAGTTTTTATCGAGGATGTAAGGCATGTGTACGTGTAGGAAGAGAGGAAAGTGATTGGTTCTCAGTGAATGTAGGTTTGCGGCAGGGGTGTGTAATGTCTCCATGGTTGTTTAATTTGTTTATGGATGGGGTTGTTAGGGAGGTAAATGCAAGAGTCTTGGAAAGAGGGGCAAGTATGAAGTCTGTTGGGGATGAGAGAGCTTGGGAAGTGAGTCAGTTGTTGTTCGCTGATGATACAGCGCTGGTGGCGGATTCATGTGAGAAACTGCAGAAGCTGGTGACGGAGTTTGGTAAAGTGTGTGGAAGAAGAAAGTTAAGAGTAAATGTGAATAAGAGCAAGGTTATTAGGTACAGTAGGGTTGAGGGTCAAGTCAATTGGGAGGTGAGTTTGAATGGAGAAAAACTGGAGGAAGTGAAGTGTTTTAGATATCTGGGAGTGGATCTGTCAGCGGATGGAACCATGGAAGCGGAAGTGGATCATAGGGTGGGGGAGGGGGCGAAAATTTTGGGAGCCTTGAAGAATGTGTGGAAGTCGAGAACATTATCTCGGAAAGCAAAAATGGGTATGTTTGAAGGAATAGTGGTTCCAACAATGTTGTATGGTTGCGAGGCGTGGGCTATGGATAGAGTTGTGCACAGGAGGGTGGATGTGCTGGAAATGAGATGTTTGAGGACAATGTGTGGTGTGAGGTTGTTTGATCGAGTAAGTAATGTAAGGGTAAGAGAGATGTGTGGAAATAAAAAGAGCGTGGTTGAGAGAGCAGAAGAGGGTGTTTTGAAATGGTTTGGGCACATGGAGAGAATGAGTGAGGAAAGATTGACCAAGAGGATATATGTGTCGGAGGTGGAGGGAACGAGGAGAAGTGGGAGACCAAATTGGAGGTGGAAAGATGGAGTGAAAAAGATTTTGAGTGATCGGGGCCTGAACATGCAGGAGGATGAAAGGCGGGCAAGGTATAGAGTGAATTGGATCGATGTGGTATACCGGGGTTGACGTGCTGTCAGTGGATTGAATCAGGGCATGTGAAGCGTCTGGGGTAAACCATGGAAAGTTGTGTGGGGCCTGGATGTGGAAAGGGAGCTGTGGTTTCGGGCATTATTGCATGACAGCTAGAGACTGAGTGTGAACGAATGGGGCTTTGTGGTCTTTTCCTAGCGCTACCTCGCACACATGAGGGGGGAGGGGGATGGTATTCCATGTGTGGCGAGGTGGCGATGGGAATGTATAAAGGCAGACAGTGTGAATTGTGTGCATGGGTATATATGTATGTGTCTGTGTGTGTATATATATGTGTACATTGAGATGTATAGGTATGTATATTTGCATGTGTGGACGTGTATGTTTATACATGTGTATGGGGGTGGGTTGGGCCATTTCTTTCGTCTGTTTCCTTGCGCTACCTCGCAAACGCGGGAGACAGCGACAAAGCAAAATAAAAATATATATATATATATATATATATATATATATATATATATATATATATATATATATATATATATATTGGTATAGCTTGTATATGTATGAACCCACGGGGCCAGCCTATTGCCATGGTTGAGGAGGCCGTGGACGTGTGAGGTAACGTTTGACATGGCACGTCAGATATGTCCTCACATCAGTAGAGACGCTGCTGCATCTTCTGCACTCGCGCTGTATCAACTGCGTAGCTTTAATGTTGTCGTAACACATCTGGTGAGGGATTTTGTTTTATTTTTGTATTTTAGTTTTTTTTTTTGTCTTACCCCTGAAACCGACGGATCGCCCCCCCCCCCCCCTCCCTGTAGGTGTGATGACCTGATGTGACCCCTTTTTAAAAGTTGAGGTCAGATGCTGGGTCATGAAGTGTGTGTCGTACTGTTATGCCCAGTGGGTCGTTCCGTCGTGATCCTCGTGTCGTACTTTCACACTCAGAAGGGTCGTGCGTCATGTTGTTCATCGCAGGCGGTCATCTGTTGTCTTTTGTGTATACTTGGCGATGTGAGATAGTGGGCGTGTAAAGATGTGAAGTGTGGAAATGCAACCAACAGTAGGGAATCTTGTGTGTGTGTGTGTGTGTGTGTGTGTGTGTGTGTGTGTGTGTGTGTGTGTGTGTGATGGGAGGGGTTCGTGCGAGAGAAGTGTGAAGGCGTGTGAGTGTCTTCAGAAGTGGAAGTTGATTTTCCACGTAAAGAGTTCGTTTGATTCGATGACGCGTGAAAATATATATATATACATATACTAAAGTGTGGTATGTGCAGGTGTATCTATTGAGACGTGTGTATGTACCTATCTTGAAAATAGTCATTCATTTCTGAACACTATGCAGTGTCTGTTAGGAACATTTCATGCATTTTAGAATTATTTTTTAAGCCATTAGACGTTCCTGGTTCCAGACAATAGACATTCCTGATTCCAGACATTAGACATTCCTGAATCTAGACATTCCTGCTTTCAGACATTAGACATTCCTGATTCCAGACATTAGACATTGCTGATTCCAGACATCCCCTCATCTCCCCCCAGTTCCCCACAAGGTGCTAGTATGTGTTCTTATGTACCACACGACAGTGGACCCGTGTTCGGCTACCGCAACGAGAGGACCATTTCAGTATGTGTTTGGCCATGGGGGTAGCAGCAGCAGCAGCAGCAGCACTGGCTGCCTTTAATTATCTCGGTTCATTCTCATCGCGTCTTCTGCCCGGCTAACCCTTTCATTATTCCGTCTGGCAGAAGCTACAGATTGGTTTAGCGTCCCTTAGTCTTGGTGAGGGTTAGTGGGGGGGCGGCCGGCGGCGGCCTGGGGCCCCAGCAAGCAGATTAATTAACTCCACGACCAAGGAAACCTGATTGTGCCGGCCTGTTTGCCTTTAACTCTGTGCTTATCTTCTTTATACGTGTGGAGAGTTTACCTTTTTTTTTTGGAGAGTTTACCTTTTTTTTAATACATTTATTTTCCGGCCAGACGGTATATGAGGTTAGGGGATTGGTTTTGAAGAGTTGGATGGGCAGTCCTTGTGGATTAGGTTGGGTCGTTCTGATGATATTGTGTGTGTGTGTGGAGCTTCCCAATCGTTTGTTTCTCCTTAGAGAGAGAGAGAGAGAGAGAGAGAGAGAGAGAGAGAGAGAGAGAGAGAGAGAGAGAGAGAGAGAGCAGTGTTTTCTAATCACCAGTATCTCTTTAATGGAAAAAAAGATCATTAGAAGAAAAATGCGGGGTCCCAATCACCCACGACCCCTCGACCTTTGACCTGACCCTTCAGGTGTCAGGTCAGAGAAGCCCCAGGTTACTCTACCAAGGAATGTAGGCAGAGGCTGAGGGCATCTGGACGGAGAATATCAGCACGGCCCGAGTACCTCCTCCCTCTCTCTCAGCCCACAGCTGGGAGGATTGGGAGTGGCGCTGTTGTTAGTGTGTGTTGCCCTGGCTGGTGGTGATGGATCAGGGAAGAATGTAAGATTAATCAGACTATTGGATAATGGATTAGGCTAGAATGTAAGATTAATCAGACTATTGGATAATGGATTAGACTGGCATGTAAGATTAATCAGACCATTGGATAATGGATTAGGCTAGAATGTAAGATTAATCAGACTATTGGATAATGGATTAGACTAGCATGTAAGATTAATCAGACCATTGGATAATGGATTAGGCTAGAATGTAAGATTAATCAGGCTAGTGGGTAGTGGATCAGGGAAGAATGTAAGAGTAAGCAGACTGTTGGATAATGGATCAGGGAAGAATGTAAGATTAATCAGACTTAATGGGCTCAGAGAGGAATGTAAAATGAATCAGACTCATGTTAATGGGTTTGGAGAAGAATGGAATGTCTTAAGATTTGATAATCAAAACATGTGTCTTGCAGGCTGATATCATTCACGGTCCTTCACCACTCCCGTGCTTGCTGAAGCCACGCACCACAGGCAGGCATGTCGAGTCTTCCCTCTCGGTTCTCTCTCGTCCTCACAACGACGTCGCCCTGTGTGTGTGTGTGTGTGTGTGTGGCATTGGGCGAACCTTGGGCGCTACCGCGCTCTCTCTGGGTGACCGTGGGCTGTGGTGAACACTGCCGGCTGACGAAGGCTGTTCATCACAGTCCTGCTCGTACCGCTGTGCCGAGGGGTGTATCTACCGTCGTCTTCGAAGGGTCGTACCGTTCTGTGCTCAAGGGTCGTACCGCAGTGTTCATTGGTCGTGCTCGTTTGTCGCAACGTCGCACTCATCAGCCGTACAGCCGTGCTTGACTTATACGCTCATGGTCGAGGGTCGTACTGTCGTGCTCTGTGGTCGCACCTCCGTGTCCAACGGTCGTACCATCCAAGTTAATGGTCGTACCGTCGTGTGCGAGTGTCTTTACCCTCGTGCTCAATATTCATACCGTTAGGTTCTGGGGTCTTGTCGTGGGTTTACGACATGCTTAAGCCACACCGTCCGTCGTAATCATCGGGTCTTGTTCAGTGTCGTCTTGTCGTACTCACAGGTCGCCCCGTCGCTCAGTTGGCAACACTGTCGTGTTCAAGGGTCTTACCGTAACGTTTCGTGGCCGTAACGACATGCTTTTGAGGTCGCACCGTCGCGACGTACTCACTAGTTCTTGCTCAAGGGATCGTACCGTCGTGCTCATGGTGTCGTACCGTCGTGATGATGGTGTCGTACCGTCGTGATCATGGGTCCGTACCGTTGTAATCATGGGTCCGTACCGTCTTGCTCGAGGGCTTGTACCATCGTGCTCAAGTGGGTGGGGGGGGGGGGGGGGGCTGGTCTTTATGACCGAATTTTTAGCTGGGGTTGAAAAAGACACGTTAATATGATTACCTGCTATTGACATGGAGCATAATAGGCAATGATTAACAGAGCTTGCAGTTTTGTATGACATTTTTCCCTTTTAGATGCGAGGCATTTTTTTTATTTTATTTTTAGGGTGTGGGGGTGTTGGGGGGCGGGACGGATGGGCGGGGGGAACTTGGGTTTTAGTTGACCTTTTGTTCTTCAAGAGTATTGTACGATATTTTTTTTGGGTTGGAGGGCTGTATTGTTCTGTGTATTGTAAGATGTATTATTTTTATCCAGGGGTATTTGAGATTATTTTTGATGTTCGGTGAAGGATTTTAAAGAGAGGGAGGGAGGGAGAGGTTGGGAGTAATGGAGAGGCTGAATAAGACAGAGGAACTGTGTATTTGTGTGTGTGTGTGTGTGTGTGTGTGTGTGTGTGTGTGTGTGCATGAGTGCTTGTGTTTGTTTTTGTGTGTAATTACTGCACTGTACAGTACGTGGAGAGGGTTCTACCGACACTCGTGAGTTTGGTCGCATCTCTTGGACTCTTTTATTTCCCTCTGTCCATGTGATGCTATTGGGCGAGGCTAACGCGTACCGCTCACCGCAGGAAAGTAATAGAAGTTAAGAAATAAAGGAGCCGCGTGAGTTTCATGCTGTCGGTCGGATGTTATGTGTGAGATGAAGGGAGTGTACGTTTACCCACTGAATGCCAGCACGTGAAGCAGGAAGGGAAGACAGGGACAGGGAGGGGAACCTGACAGCAACTGTAGTGCTGGTTCGCTGCGCTGCCCCCGCACAACCTTTCCAATACCCAGGCGGACTGTGCCTCGCTGGTCTGTGGTATGACCAGCCAACTGATACCACGCGCGGGCGCGCGCGCGCGCGTGTGTGTGTGTGTGTGTGTGTGTGTGTGTGTGTGTACACTGTAACACCCACCAGAGTGTATTGTATCATCATGTGTAATGATAGGGCTGCACATCTCTGTGTACTCGTACCATACGCTGAGGTGTATCACCGACTCGTTGAGCAAGAAGGTGTCCGTGTCTTGGGTGCGGATGACGATATCAGGTGTAGATGGGTAGATAACGTGGGTGTAGGAGGAGTTTACCTTCCATGATGGCAGTTGATATCTTGAGTGTACATGTGTTGACGTCTTTGAGGAAGGTGTTGATGGTGGCATCATGGGGTAAGTGCTGTTGATGTCTTGGTAGTAGGTGGTGGTAGCGGCAGTGTTGATATCTTGGCTGCAGGTTTTGATACCTCGGGTGTAAGTGTTGGTAATATCTTGGCTGTTGTTGTTGTTGTTGATATCAAGGGTGCAGGTGTTGATATCTAGGGTGCAGGTGTTGATATCTAGGGTGCAGGTGTTGATATCAAGGGTGCAGGTGTTGATATCTAAGGTGCAGATGTTGATATCAAGGGTGCAGGTGTTGATATCTAGGGTACAGGTGTTGATATCTAGGGTACAGGTGTTGATATCTAAGGTGCAGATGTTGATATCAAGGGTGCAGGTGTTGATATTTAGGGTACAGGTGTTGATATCAAGGGTGCAGGTGTTGATATCAAGGGTGCAAGTGTTGATATCTAGGGTGCAGGTGTTGATATCTTGGGTGTTAATATCGTGCGTGTCGTTCGTGTACAGTGTTCAGGGTGAGGGGAAATTGTTATTGACAGAGGTAGTGTAAGTTCCTGTTTTGGTAAAGTTGGAGTTGATGGATTGGTGGCGGCCATGATGGGTGGGCGGCTGCTGCTCCTCAGGCCTCTCTCCTCCTCCTCCTCCTCCTCCTCCTCCTCCTCCTCCTCCTCCTCCTGTTTTTCTCTCTCCCTTCCTTCTGTTTTTCTCCTCCTCCTCCTCCTCCTCCTCTTCTTCTTCTTCTTCCTGCTTCTCATTACCTCTTGTATTTTTTTTTTATTAGTACAGTTTTTGTCGTTATTATGATTATGATTATTATTATTCTCTCTCTCTCTCTCTCTCTCTCTCTCTCTCTCTCTCTCTCTCTCTCTCTCTCTCTCTCTCTCTCTCTCTCTCTTCTCCCCTTTCCTTTCCTCCTCGTCCTCTCCCTCAGTAAGTCTAGTTTACCTGACACCTCAATATCTTGAATTAAATGTACATGACTTCTGTCGCAGCAATATATATATATATATATATATATATATATATATATATATATATATATATATATATATATATATATATATATGTATATATTGGAAAGCATCACAATTTTGCGCGTGATCAAGTATATTACTGAGTCCACGGGGAAAATGAAACACGATAAGTTCCCTAGTGCATTTTCGTGTCATAATCACATCACCAGGGGAGACACAAGAGGGAAATATAACAGTCAGTTGATATACAGCGAAGAGACGTAGCTTCCATATAACAGTCAGTTGATATACAACGAAGAGACGTTGCTAGGACGCCATTTGGTAAACATGCGATGTGATTATTACACGAAAGTGCACTTGGGAACTTATCGTGTTTCATCTTCCCCGTGGACTCTTAGGAATATATATATGTATATATATATATATATATATATATATATATATATATATATATATATATATATATATATATATATATATATATATTTGTGTGTGTGTTTTGTATATTACATGGCATTTCTCTTGCAGGTATGGCTCTATAGATCGGAGGTCAGGTCACCTAAGGCCAACTTGAGTGAGTACAGTCAACGTTTTAATCTCCGGCTCAGCTCCTTAGAGAGAGAGAGAGAGAGAGAGAGAGAGAGAGAGAGAGAGAGAGAGAGAGAGAGAGAGAGAGAGAGAGGCAAGGGAGGGAAGTAGACGGCCATAAGTTAGTCTGACATTATTCGATGGCTGAGCCAAACTTTCCTGGGAGAGGGTGTGAAAAAAGAGGCATAAGTTTCGCCTCGCATGTCTTAAATCACTGGGTTCGAATCCTGGACCTCCCGCTTTCAGGGCATGCTGCGGACATTGGTGTGTGTGTGTGTGTGTGTGTGTGTGTGTGTGTTGAGGCACACTGTTCTTCCCAGTTGTAGAGTATTACTGGGAGGTATTCCTCATAGTATACAAGTGTGGGGAGATTTGCGTTATTGTACATAGTTATAGAAAGTTAATGGGAGACATATCATATCGTACATAGTTATAGAAAGTTGATGGGAGACATATCGTTATTGAAAGTTAATGGGAGACATATCGTACATAAGTGTAGGGTGATAATGGGGAGGTATTCCATATTTTACATTATGAAGTTAATGGGTTTGGTATATACCTTACTGCACATTCCTGCTAGATGGTAATGGGTAGGTTATTACACCTTACTGTACATACGTGCAGTAGGGTGTTTAAGGGTAATGGGTGTTCCTGTCGAGGTAGAACTGCCTAAGGCACTCGAGCGTCCACAAGCTTATCATCCTGAGCGTCAGTGTCCACAGTGGGGCTGTGGTCACGTGGTGTATATGTACACATGGTAGTGTTTCAATTCTGGCGGGTGTACACCTGAGGACGGGGGACGGGCAGGTGTAGGAGGTGTTTTACAGCTGTAAATTCCGTTTGAATGTGGTAGTGATGGCGAGAGAACTGTAAATTGTTTACATTGGCAAGCGATAGATAGATGGTGCAATTTTTTTTTTTTTTTCTTTTAAGATGTGATACGGGAGGAGAGACATGTGATTTGCTGGTCTGGCATTGACGTCAGAAGTTATTGCTGATTGGCTAGACAGTTTTGGGCACTGTGTCAGTGACGTCGAGGTTCCCGTTCTTTAGGCCAATCGGACATCACCACGTCATCATTGACGTCAAAAGGCCGTCTGCCAATAGTTGGCTCAGAACAGAGTATTTGCATTTGGCAAGACCAGCAGTAACACAGCGACGCGCCCTGGGCAACGAACACGCGTAACCACACACCGCATGGCGAGGGTGTAACCACTGCGCAGGTTGTCTCCCTGTGGAGGAGCGGGAGGCGGTGGCGAAACCCGTCACGGAGAGAAAAGCGTAACACAAAAACAAGCAACTTATTTTACTTTCCCAAGACCACCGCATACATGAGCCATCTTTGCACCCCTGACAGGTAGAGTCCCCCCAGGCCCCAGAGATAAATCCCCCGTGACGCACAGAAAGTCCTTCGGTCACAGGTGTAATCCCACACCCCAAAGTCACACGGGAAATCCCCTGGTTATAGAGATAAATCCTTTGTCACATGAAAATCCCTGGATGAGAGGGACAAATCCCTCCAATTCATACACGCCTTTCAGCTACGTGTAGCGTTCTGTGCTGAGAAATCTACGTGACGTGTAGTTAATCCCCCTCACACCACCAGGTCTCCAGGGTCAGGTCAGGTCGCACGATTGACCTTTCCCAGGTCGCAAGAGAGACGGGTGGCAGAGCGTCGTTGCACAGTCGACTATCCCCCCCCCCCCCCTTTGGAACACCGTCCAGGCAAGACTGTGTTATACCCCTGCCTGAGGGTGTATTACAGGCGATAATCCCGGATAAAGGAAGTGGGTGAGCTACCCCAATGTCCGGCCCCCTCCGCTCCAGGCCTGGCTTGGCCTGGCCTGCCCAGGACACGCCCCCGTTTGCACGTGGAGGTGAAAAGGCGGAGGAGTAATTTGAGGTTAACGAGCAGTCAGGGGGGGATGATGGGCTGTTTGCCTGGCCTGGTCGTTGGGTCGGGGCTGATGGGGGATGAAGGGGAGGGGTGTGGGGGATTGTATACATTCACCTGCCCATCCCATCACATAAGGAAAGGGGGGAGGGGAGGGTGGGGTGATGATAGGGAGGCTGAACTGGTCTGAGTTGGCTCTCTCTCTCTCTCTCTCTCTCTCTCTCTCTCTCTCTCTCTCTCTCTCTCTCTCTCTCTCTCTCTCTGCGTCACCCGATGGGGTGGGATCGGGATGGCCTCCAGATCGTGTGAGGGTGAGGTGTTCTTGGGGTGGGTCACCTCCACCCCTGCCACATCACGGGATGAGGAGGAGGAGGAGGAGGATCAGCGGGCAGAAGGGGAGGATGGTGGGGGAGGCTTGGGGAGTGTGGCGGGAGGAGGGATTGCTGGAGGAAGTGTAGGAAAACGTTAATAACGATGGTGGTGATCGTAAGTCGGATGTTGGTGTTGATAGTGACGTTGGTAAATAGGATGATGATGATGGTGGTGAGTGAAAGTGATGATGGTAAATGGGTATATAATGGTGGAAATGACACTGTTGTTGGTAAATGGGGGTTGATGATGTGCCAAGAGTCATAGTGACAGAGTGATGATGATGAATGGTGTGGTGATGGTGATAGTGATGGTGGCGGTGACTTACTTCAATGTAGGGAAGATAATGTTGTGTCATGGTAAGAAGTAGGAGTATTATGTAGCGCCATGTATGGTGTTGGTAAAGGTGACAGTTAATGATGGTGATCATTATTGATGACGATAGCTTTAGAAGAAATGATGATGGCGTGCAAGGAATAGAGTGAACTGGAACGATGTGGTATACCGGGGTCGACGTGCTTTCAATGGATTGAACCAGGGCATTGGAAAAAAAATAAATGGTGAAGTCGTAGGCGATAACGGGGACCGTAGTAGATAGGACTACTGTCTACCTCAGAGAGGATGATGGCTTGCGCCTGTGATGCAGACGCCTTGTTTCCCTACAGCTGACACGTGATCAGGTGGGAGGCGTCAGTGGACGATGTTACGTAAGTTTGGAGACCAAATGCTAGGAGGATCTCTGTGAGCTGGAGACACTTTGTGCCTTGGATTAGATTTCTGTGCCTAGGCTAGACTTCCTGATCCTAGGTTTGGATTGCCTGTTCAAAGGTTTGTTCCTGGGAGAGATTTTCACCTTCCTCGGATACTATTTCCCGCTGCTAGGATAGAATTTCTTTTCCTACGATAGAATTTCTCTTCTAGGATAGTCTGTTTCTCAGGATAGAATGATTATGCCTTGGAGTTTCTGTTCAAGGATAGAATTTCTTTTCCTACGATAGAATTTCTGTTCTAGGATAATCTGTTTCTCAGGATAGAATGTTTATGCCTTGGAGTTTCTGTTCAAGGATAGAATTTCCTTTTCCTGGATTAGAATTTGTATTCCTAGTGTGAGTGTCTGTTCCGCGAGAAGATTTTGTGTTCCTAAGGTGGAATGGCTGAGCCTGGGTGTCAGGATTTCTGTTCCTGGGGTACAGAACTCACGTTCCCTGGGCAGAGACTGTGTTCCTGGGGTACAATTTATGAGTTTCCGCAGGATGGAACCTGTGTTGGGTGGAATGTTTGCACGTGTGGTAAAAGGCGTCTCTCCTGATATGTGTTTTAGGTTAGCATTCCTGAGGCGTGTGTGTGGGTGTGTGTGTGTGTGTGTGGGTACGACCAAGGCCTCCATGTGGCCACAATTCGAGGCCAGTAACGGAGAGGGATTGGAAAACCTGAGGCACTGGTCGCGAGCCTTTTCTTTATCACAGACCCTCCTCCCCTTCCGCCCTCCCCTCCCATTTATTTTCCTGACCATTCACTGGCAGGTTGACACTGCAGTCACGTCCAGGCAGGGGATTTTTGTTTGTCTTTTTTTTTTTTTTTCAATTGCGTTCAGGACGAAAGAGAACGACGATCTACGTGTACGAATTTAGGGACTCCTTGCGGAATATATATATATATATATATATATATATATATATATATATATATATATATAGAGAGAGAGAGAGAGAGAGAGAGAGAGAGAGAGAGAGATGGGATCACATATCCATAGTGCTCTTAAACACATAGACGTAGGTACAGACATTTTTATATAAGAATCGTCTACTTAGAAATAACGAATATAGCTCTCAGATTTGGTAGGCTTCCTGTAGGTAGATTTTAATAATCCGATTCCCAAGTTATCAGCACACCAAGAAAGGAAGTTTGTCTTCTGTTCCCCATTCCATCTTGACTTTGATGGTTGGGTGGATGTTGTTTGATTCATTAAAACATCACAATCCTGGGAGGATGGCCACAAGGACCACACATCAGCCACGTATCAAAACCAGACTTTTGGATGATTATTGATTGAAGTTAAAATTTCAGTCTCAAAGTATTCCATAGATAAGTTACTAACAAGAGGACTGAGAGGGTTTCCCATGGCAAAGCCTTTTATCTGTAATTACCTTCATCATCTTGGAAAACATTATTTGAAACACAAAGCTCAGCTAAGTCCATGAAAGTTTTTATGGGCAGGGACAAGGCAACACTCAGATCAGGCAATTTCCTCCTTAAATATGTGATGGTTTCAGTAATAGGGGCTTTAGTGAAAAGGGAATTCACATCATAGCTAATGAGTTTATGATGATGCAGATTATTGATTCTGTGTTTACATTGCCGAGATGTTTTGCTAACCATTTAGATAATTCGATTTATAACTGGGGAATTAACAGATGATATAATTGGTTTGAGGGGACATCCATCTCTGTGAGTTTTAGGAAGATCATATATATATATATATATATATATATATATATATATATATATATATATATATATATATATATATATATATATATATATATATATATATTTTCCCTGGGGATAGGGGAGAAAGAATACTTCCCACGTATTCCCTGCGTGTCGTAGAAGGCGACTAAAAGGGGAGGGAGCGGGGGGCTGGAAATCCTCCCCTCTCGTTTTTTTTTTTTTTAATTTTCCAAAAGAGGGAACAGAGAATTGCGCCAGGTGAGGGTATTCCCTCAAAGGCCCAGTCCTCTGTTCTTAACGCTACCTCGCTAATGCGGGAAATGGCGAATAGTTTGAAAGAAAGATATATATATATATATTAATGATCAATGAAACCACAGCTCTCTATCCACAACCAGGTCCCACATACCTTTCCACTTGGGTAGGGCAGCGTGACGACTGACCTGACCCCTAAGGCTTATCAGGTCGAAGGCCAGGTCGTACTACTACTACTTATGGGGTCATGCCATACTACTTAGGTTCGTAGTTTGGCATCGTCGTGCTTAAAGGGTAGTACCGTTGTTCTCAAAAAGCCCTACTTCCTTGCTGAAGGGCTGTACTGGCGTGGTTATAAAAGTGGCTTACTAGTGGATATGATGACCCTGGGGTGTGAGTGGGACCATGTTGTGCCAGCCTGGAGGTTGGAACGCGGTGGATGAGTTTGTTGACGAGCGTTGCTGTGGGAGAACGAGAACTGCCCGGTGTTCAGAAGTGTGGGGGAGTGGAGGGGCATAGAGGGAAGGGGGAGGAGGTAAGTCAAGCAGTCACTCTGCCTTAAGGGTAAGCAATGCTCTGTTACCACCATGGGAGAGCAAATATAGCTCAGGAGCTGTGATACCAATCTAGGAAAGCAAGTGCTGCGTTACTAGTCTAGGACGGTAAAGCTGGCTCAGGAGGAGCAGTGCTGTTACCAGCTTGAGAAAGCAAATGCTCTGTTACAGTCTAGGATTTCAACTCTACAGCTGGAGAACTGTGCTCTGTTGTCATCCTAGGAAAGGAGCTCTAGCTCAGGAAGGAGCAGTGCTATGTCACCAGCTCGGGAAAGCTAGTAATGCGCGTGTCCCGGCAGCTTCTGGTTGGGCGAGTCGGTTATTTGGGCTTTGGTTGGCCCTCTCCAACCGCCAGAGGGGTCGTTAAAGTCGTCCTCGTTGGGTGCACGCTTAACCACCAGTCGACAAATGTACTCGAGGCGGAGGCAGGAAGCCCCCGGGGATGCACGTCCCCCGTCGTATACAAAGGAACACCACCGACCCCCTGATTTCCTCCCTGGACAACACCTTGTGGTGAGATAAGAAAAAGAGAGAGGGGGAGGGGGAAAGAAAAGATTGGGTCGTAAAGTCTGGTGTGGACGACCTCTAGTGGTCGCAGAGTAAGGTAGAAGTGTCGTCACCCGGGCAACGGTTGAGCCAGAAGTTGGAATGAGTGTGTAATCTACAAATATTGTCATTTCAAGTGGGTAGTTGCCGGCTCCCCTGCCCATATTGTCTCCCGCCTCCCAGATTGCTCCGCCAAAAGTTGTTTTTCTTTTTCTTTTTCTTTTTCTTTACGATTCATTTTCCCGCTGATGTATTTCACCCTGGCTTGATTTGACGTCCTAAGTATAGACACTATGTTCGCGAGTGGTTTGTTTTGGAACGAAGATAGGTATATGAGAAGGAAGTAAAGTATGGATAGTTTTGTTTTTTGGGGGGGTGAGGGAAGATGTCAGCGTTCCGAACAATACGGACGAAGATGAGCGAAGTCTTGCGGAGTGGAGGAGCCCCCAAACCCAACCCTCCCTCCGGCCGTGCCTCCCCTCTACCCCTCCCCCGTCACCCCCCCCACTCCTCCTCTCGCTGCCCCCCCCCCCCCCCCCCCCGTCATCAAGCCGACCCCGGGGCTGAATCCAATTTTGACGTTTCAAAGGCTGTTATTACCCAAATATTGAATCCTGACGTGACTCGTACCGGCCGCCCGCTGGAGTGTCAGTCGGCCTCATATAAAACATGATCGGGGGGGGGGGGGGGGGGTGAGGGGGGTATGAATCGCGTGGCGGGGGTTGTGGAGGTGGGGGACGGAGTTGGGGGGGGGGAGGGAAGATGGCCGCCATGTGTACCGGCTTGTGGGAGGGAAGGGGGAAATGTTTGGGAGGGGAGGAGATCAGGCAGTGAGGGAAGGGGGAAGAGATGATTTTTCTGGGTATGGTGAGGGGGGGGGGGATTGTGCCGAAGAACGAGAAAGAAAGGTGCGTCAAGGGCTGGATGGGGAGGGGGTAGAGAGTGCTATGCTGGAGGGGAGGTGTGCCAAAGGGAAGGGAGGGGGGGAGGCGGGGGGGTGTCTGAGGGGAGAGGGAGGGTGGTAGAGGGTAGGGGTTGTGGGTGTTGATCCTGACTTTCATGTCAGGGTTTTTGTTGTTGATGATGATGATGGTTCATTAGTATGATGGATGATTTGTATTTTTCATTTAAAAATCTTTTATTTGTGTAAATGATGGATAGTTTTGTACTGCATAGTTTACACCTCCACACTATCAGTGAAGATATTTGCCTTTGATTATATATATATATATATATATATATATATATATATATATATATATATATATATATATGTGTGTGTGTGTGTGTGTGTGTGTATTATCTATTTATTATACTGTTTCGCTGTCTCCCGCAAGGAAACAGACGAAAGAATGGCCCCACACACGCACATACACACACCTATACATCTCAACGTATTCATATATATATATACACACACAGACTTATACATATATACACCTGTACATAATTCATACTGTCTGCCCTTATTCATTCTCGTTGCCACCCCGCCACACATGACAACTCTCTCCCCCCGCATGTGCGCGAAGTAGCACTAGGAAAAGGCAACAAAGGCCACATTTGTTCACACTCAGTCTCTAGCTGTCATGTATAATGCACCGAAACCACAGCTCCCTTTCCACATCCAGGCCCCACAAAACTTTCCATGGTTTACCCCAGACGCTTCACATGCCCTGGTTCAATCCATTAACAGCACATCGACCCCTGTATACCACATCGTTCCAACAATTTGGTCTCCCACTTCTCCTCGTTCCCTCCACCTCTGACACATATATCCTCTTCTTCAATCTTTCCTCACTCATTCTCTCCATGTGACCAAACATTTCAAAACACCTTCTTATGCTCTCTCAACCACACTCTTTTTTTATTACCACACATCTCTCTTACCCTTTCATTACTTACTCGATCAAACCACCTCACACCACACATTGTCCTCAAACAACTCATTTCCAGCACATCCACCCTCCTCCGCACATCTCTATCCATAGCCCATGCCTCGAAACCATATATATATATATATATATATATATATATATATATATATATATATATATATATATATATATATATTCATATGAGTCCTTAGGGAAAATGAAGGAATGTACTTGATTACGCGCAGAAAAAAATAAGAATGTGATTCTTTTCAAGAGTAACTACTCGTTATTACTTGATAATTGATGATGATCAAATAAGATTACAATGGGCGCTTACAGCCATGACTTTAGTAAGCCTCCTTAATAAAGACATTAGTGACCCAACTCGGCCAGTGGACTACCAAGGATATTGGGACCACTCGCTTTCCTGTCGGCTACGGAAAGTGCCGGGAAAATTCTTACTTCAACATCTAAGGCCGCTAACAGTATCAGAAGTAACGTGGCATACATCCGAACACACCTGCTAATAATAGCTAAAGCACACTAATTCACAAGTGCAAGCGGAGATCTTGTTAATGCACTTAGCCTATTGACATGTCAAAATAAACAACACACTGTAATTCCTGCCGCACAGCGTAATACTGACTAGCGGCTCTGCTTAGTCACTTAGTTCAATTAAGCCAGCATCAGCTGGTCATACATGTCCCTCCGGTCAGGTTGGTCTGTGCCTGCACGGGGATTTGGGCTCATGGCACCCCTCGCCAAGCGACTGCCAGCGTTCCCCAGGTCAGGTCGGCCATGGACGTGCACTATTCACATGTAGCACGATGCGGCCAGCGCACGTCCTGGGTACAGCTCACTGATCCCGTCCACACACTGCTAAGATTCTCCTTAGTCCCATACTGGCACAGGGCACGACCCTCCCTGTTGTACGGCCTTAACGGGTGCACGGCACGACTCGTTAACTGGTGCCCTGACTGATGCCCTGTTGGAATGGAAGTCACCAGTGTCTCTTGCAGACATATTATTGACTCGTTTCCTTTATAGGAGGACGAGTCTAACACTTTATAAAGACATCCTGTGTATCAGAGCGAGGTAAGGCTTACCGAGATTGTTGTAGATGTTAACGCTGTTCCTCCGGGCTGGGCCAAACTTAAGTTTGTCTCCAAGGAGGTTGGATGTTCACTGAACCCCTCGTCTCTGTTTTCTGCATAGTGTAGGATGGCATATGTTGTAATACCAAGGCTTTTATTTCAGTGTCCTTGGTTAATTGCTCCACTGATTCGCTTTTTCACTTTTCCTCACACGGTACATTTTCGTTGTCACATCAGTTGTTACTTTAATGTTTCTTAGAATCAAAAGATTCATTCATTACGAACTAAAACATTTTAAAAGAATGTCCTTAATCGGTAATCTCTCGATGCGTGAGCGAGGCGTGGTGCTTCATAACCCTGGCGACAGACCTCACTGGGGTCGGCCTAATGTTTACACACTGCACACACACACAACCTTATCATCTCCCAGCCTGCACCGTCCTGTTTATATATATATATATATATATATATATATATATATATATATATATATATTATATTGTGTGTGTGCGTGTGTAAGTTACAATACTACAACCCCAGGACTCCTTTTAAGTGAGTGAAAAGGTCCTCAGCAAGACTTACTCTTGTCTGTCCGGTAACGATGATGTAACATATATTACTCCAGATGTGGAAGGATGATACCTTGATTCCTTCTTGTTCCCGTAAAGCAGGCGATACGGGTTAATCAGCGTCGGTAAGTTAGCGCAGCCTGGCCAAGGCAAGATCAGAAGATGAGAAGGTTGCATGATATGCCACTTCGTTATGATTTTTGATTATAGGAGAATTATATGATACCGGAGAGTGACAAGTGATGATCGAGTCTAATTTTGAACGTGTCACCAGCGTTGTTTTGATGAACATGTTCTGGGAGCTGATTGCACGCTCCATTAATGTCATGTCGTTAGTGAGGAAATATTTCGTGTAGTCCAGATTAACTGTGTGACCTGTACGCGTTGGTCTGGTTTCTGTCGTATGTAATACTGGCGCAGCCGCGAAGAGATGTTCGCTATCCAGACATTTGTTGAATCCTCTGACGTATGTTAAATCATTTCATGAAGTTGTCTGGGAGCCACATCTCGAAGTTGCCTCGGAGCCACTTCTTGCTTAGAATGAATTTCTGTTCTTGCGGTCTGTCCTCGTATGGTTTGTTACGTGAGGTACGAATCGGTACGAATCAATTTAGTTGCGCCTCGTTGCACTGCTTACTGTTTAAGAATGTCCTTATTTAGGTGGAGGAGGGGGGCAGAACTGCCATGCATATTCAAGGTGGGGTCTAACTAGTGGCACCATCACATCCTTGCTTTTGTTTGTAAAGTTTCTGCTAATAAAGCCTGACATCATGTTTGCTTTCTTGGCAGCCTCGTTCCAGTGCTGTGAGATTGTGAAATTGTTGTAGAGAGTGACCCACTAGATCCCCCACACCTCGGGTGTCCTTGTAGCCAACCAGTTCATGATGGAATATCCTGTTGAGGTTTCCCTACGTGGAACAGCTGACATTTGTTGACGTTGAATGGCATTTGCCACATTCTAGGCTATTCAGCTGTTTTCTCTAGATCCTCCTGTAATTTTAGCCTAAATCTTCTTTAGTAGTTGATATGGCATTGCCGATCTTTGTGTCATTAGCATATTACATACCAAATTAATCAGCCTCACATGAGCATCATGGACGTGAATGATGAAAAGTGTAGAACCCAGGACGGCCCCCTGGGGGGGACCTCATTAGTATCGGGTGGCCACGGTGATTATTCACCATTCATTACGATTCTCTGCCTCGTATCACGTACCCAGACTTCTGTCCATCCACAGCTTCCTGTGCAACCAGTAATCCGCAAGTCCCAGACTTTAGGCATTGATTTGATGTGGGATACTTTGTCGAATGCACTTTGGAAGTGCAGAAATACGATATCTATTGCCTTAGTCTTTTTGTGAGTGTTGAATGATTTACGGTAAGATTTACGGTGGTTTTTTAACGCATGATCTGTGCCTTCTAAAAAAACCATGCTGTGTATTATAATTGATCCGACTGTGTCGTTCAAGGTGAGCTACGATTTTATCTCTATTAATCGACTCTCAGAAGTTTCCGCATAGATGATGCGGTGCGGGGCTAATAGGATGGTAATTGACGGTCGTTTCTGGGCTTTCCTTTTTGAATATAGGATTGACGTCTGCCAGTCTCCAGCCCAGCGATGATATTCCATCCGGGAAAGATATATTGAAAATATGGGCTTTGTATTGATGGTTTTGATTACTCGTTGATAGAAACGATCAGTACCTGGATTTTTTTTAAGTCTTCAACTTATCCCTACGTGTTGGTACTTTTTAGATTGTGATGGTGAATTGTGGTATTGCGCGTCTTCTATTCGTCCCTATCTAAATATTCGTGTAAACGCGGAACTGAAAAAGTTGTTCAGGGTTGTTGCTGTCCTTGTACCGTCGTCCACATTGGGTTCCCCATCTTCATTTATTAAGGGTCCTGTCCCGCTCCGTACATGAGTCTTCTTCCTGGTGTTTCTGTAAAATGATTAAGGATCTCTAGAGCTATCTCTCTCTTGCGATACTGTGTTCGCACTCACTCTTGCTAAGTCTTTTTACTTCTCTCGTAAACAATATTATATTGCAGTGCAAGATTTGTGTCAGTGCTTGATATCTTTAGCTTGAAGAGTTTATTTGTGCGCCTTATAGCTCGTGCATGTTGTTCTTTTTTAGTTTCTGTCGTACATATGAACGAATGCGTTTTGTTGGTGTTTACACTAAAACATATTTCATAATTCCTCTGTTGATTTTGAACCGTCAAGGGTGAATCTCTTTTATGCGTCTCGCAATCCGTTAAAATCGGCCCCTTTTAAAGTCACGGGCAATACTGCTGATGTTAAGGGAGTCGGTGATGAAATGCACGTTGAACCTGACCGTGTGTTATGATCACGTGCACGTAGACTTTCATTACCCGCTCGGGTATTAGTTAGCAAGATTTCTTTGGATGCGAGAACTAGGCCCTGTATGTTTAGCGTCCCTCGTCGGCTCTGTTGCACAGAATTACCTTCGACAGAGTTGGTAAGTCTTGATAGACTCACTTTCTACGTCTGAGGTAGTTCGCCAATTGATCTCTGGAAGACTAGGATTCCCCCGGAATGATGGAATCTCTATCCCTTATTGCTCGGTGTTAACCCTCGTTCAATACGGCATCAGTATCTGCTGGCTGACCAGGGCGTCTGTATGACAACATTTGTGTAAAGTTTTGGAAAATTGTGGGTTAATTTTGAACACACACCCAAGCGTTCAGCAGCAGCAGATGTTGCAGTTTGAATTTCATTGCAGGCTTTGATATTATCCTACGTAGGGCAGCGCCGCCTGCTCGACCGTCTCTGTCCCTAACATATACTTTATAGCCTGGCAGATTGTACTCGCTTATTAGATCGTTGTCTCGCGAGCTTACAAGTGTTTGGGTTGATCCAGTTGACATCAACGTGTTCATTGTTCACCAAACAGCGTGACTAAACTATTTTGTTTTCGGATTGATTTTTACATTAATGTTTAGTTCACTTGATTTCTTCTTGGTATGATTTCTGTACGAAATTGGTGGTGTACAATTTGGTGATGATAGATGTTCACCAAGCAGCGTAACTAAACTATTTTGTTTTCGGATTGATTTTTACATTAATGTGCAGTTCACTTGATTTCTTCCTGGTATGATTTCTGTACGAAATTGGTGGTGTACAATTTGGTGGTGATGGATGCTTCCTAGATTGAGGCCTGACGTGCCCCCCGACACCCGCCGGGCCTCCAGTCATCACCGTCTGGGGCAGGTGTGTGTGTGTGAGGCCTGGACTCTACTTTACCCTTCGTCTTACACTGTGTGATATGTAATTTGACCTGACCTAACCTCTTCCACCTCTGGCTTTTCATCGACAAACTGACCTCTAACGGATCTTAGTTTTTTTTTTTCTGTCTCTCTTCAGTTAAGGGTGGATGAGTTAATGTTATCTGTCTCATAATTAGGACAGTGCTGTGGGTGGAACGTATGAAGGAGGTGGATGAATTAATGTAAGGGAAACTTAAGCTTTTACATAGACAAGTAGATTATGTTTCTTGTGGAATACACTTTGTTGTAGGAAATAGGTTCTGCATACCACAGAATGTTTATTCAGCCACGTCCCCTCCCACCTCCCTCTGTAACAAAGGAAGAAATGCGAGGCTTCCCCGAACGCCTGCTCCAGGAATAGCCCTGTGCGCTCGGCCTCATGTTGCAACTGAATTTACATAATGACACATAATTGGAAGAGTTGCAGCTTCGGGTGCCCGCGCTAGAGAAACTCGACGAGTTTTGAGCTTAAATGATATATGGGTGACGTACCCTTCTAGCTAGCACCTCTGTAGTTGAGATACGAATTCTCTCGCTCCATCAGAGGCGAGATAGGTCTTAGCTGTGAGAGACGGACGTGGCCGGCCGGCTGGTCTAGCGGCTCGTCTGCGCTTTGGGGAGTATCATGGCTTGTGCGAAGCATGGATTTCCCGGCCGCATCTCCCGCAGCTGATGGAGTTAACAGTCCCTGTCGTGTCCATTACAGATTCTTATCCGCCTGTCGTGGAGATCCTTGACCAGATGTGTATGCGTGGAATGTGAGGACCCCGTCCATGTTCTCGGAGGTCCCACCCCCTCCTGATGTGTGCTTGAAGGCTGCACTACACCAAGTCATGTGCTGCTCCTCCTCCTCCTCCTCCTACGTGCCGGCGCACATGTCATGGTGACTTGCCAGGGCCGGAAAGTTCGAGGAAGGAGCCACGCTGGTGGTGGTTGTCAGGTCTCGTCAGTGCAGCACCACGATGTTGCACCGGGAGCTGACCGGTCCACGGTAGTACACTGCTGCGAATCTTGAACCGTGTCCGCTCTGCACGTCGGAAATTCCATGGTTACGTTTCTCGTTGTTTTCCGTCACGTTTCCCTCGGGGGCCATCCGCGCGGACGGACGCCTCGCCTCCCCGTGATGCAAGATAAAGACACGGCGGTAACTCAGACCGTTTCCTCCCTCCGTGTAAACTTGAATCTTCTTGGAAACTCTGGACGTGCAAGTGGGAGGACCCGAGGACGTGTGTGTTCCCTACGCTGTTGGTGAGAGCCTCGCGTGTACTACCCGTAGACTGTGTGAAGAATGTACAATCTCTCTCTCTCTCTCTCTCTCTCTCTCTCTCTCTCTCTCTCTCTCTCTCTCTCTCTCGTGCAGTGTGATGCGATGCGAAGAGAAGCTGTCGTGTGTGTGGGTCAGGCGCATCTAAAAGGCAGCCATCACGACGTAAATGCTCGTTGTAAAACTTTTTTTTTTCTTACTCTCTGTTGAGAATACACCGACATATTTGAGCGCGGTATTCATCTATTGCACGGCCGTGCATCTGATTGGTTAACGTTGAACCCCAGCCTCGTAACTACGTATTACAGGTAAAGGACTGGAATGCTCTAAGGTTTCCTTACTATGAAGTGTAGAAAAGTAAATATAATTTCTTTTGTTTATCATTGTGATTTTCATTAGGTCGACGTGTTGTCAATGGACTGAACCAGGGCATGTGAAGCGTCTAGGGTAAACCATGGAAAGTTTTGTGGGGCCTGGATGTGGAAAGGGAGCTGTGGTTTCGGTGCATTACACATGACAGCCAGAGATTAGTTGAGAGAATGTGGCCTTTTATTACTGTTTCATTTAGATTTTTTTTTTTTTTTTTTTGGTTAGTCGATCAGCTCTTTCATGTCGACCTTCAGCACATCCTCATGTACGTGCTTGGTCACGTGCATATGTACATCTTCACGTGCTTTACAAAGCACACACCAGACTCTCTCTCTCTCTCTCTCTCTCTCTCTCTCTCTCTCTCTCTCTCTCTCTCTCTCTCTCTCTCTCCTGAAGTTCACCAGCCTTATGTCCTCGTGTCATAAGGTCGTCGACCTACTTGAGTGATGTACACAGCAACTGGAAAAAGAATAGAAAAAGAAAAAATGCGAATATAAATGAAATGTTCCGTCATAATTATGTTCCTCTTTCACGCGCTGGTTGTGAAATAGATTCAATTATGTGACGAAAATCATCATTCATTGAAAGATATTTTTTACTGATATATTATGTGAATATTTTTTGTTCACTGAGGGAGTGTTAGAATGTAATATTGACTCTACGCGTCCCTGGGACTAGCGAATGCCGTGCAATAGTTTGTCCTGGGAGTGGGACGTTGGGAGAGATTTACGCCTGTCCCTTATGTTCACGGGGCTCTCCTGCAGCGCCCAGAACGCTGGCCACGTCCACCGGCCGGTCCGGGCGCTATAGGTCGTGTGGCGTGTGCTATGTTTTGGCAAACCTCCTCGACCCAGAGTTAAGTAAGGGTTGAGGGAGGGGCTGTTGATGATGACGTCCAGGCTCCTGCTCTGTTGTGCTCCTCTCTCTGAGCGTATGGTTGTGTGGGCTGGTGTGAGGAGGTAGATGGAGGGTGAGTTGTATGTGGGGGAGGTGAATTGATGTGATTACGAGTACATTAAGGGGATGGTGGAGCCTGGTGTATTGTGGGTGAGTTGGTGAAGGATCATACAGTGGATGGGAGGTTGGACTGTGTTTGTGTGTGATTACTGTGTGTGTGTGATGCGGGGATAGTTTTACACTGGTGTTGTCCCGTCCCTAGCCATGTGTATGAACCATGTCTTTACTCCTGTATGTGTATTCACACACACACACACACACACACACACACACACACACACACACATTGGGGCAGTAGAAGTAAAAATGCGGTAAATTTGCAGATTACAAACTTTTACGGAACCCGGAAGCTGAATGTGTTGGGTTATTTCATTAGAACTGTATTTACTAAGAGAGTTTGTGTGGCAGGGAGCAGTCGAAGCCCCAAACTTGTCCAGAGGAAGGACGTTCGGCGAATTTAATCCAGAATTTTTCTCTTTCTTTCTTTTTGTTAATACTTTAAGTATGTGTCATGATGATGGAGATGGTGTGGTATGATTGTGTGGGAGGTGGATGTAGTGGTGTTCCCGGACTCCTCTTTCAGATGGTTGGGACAGGAGGAAGAGGTCTCCTCCGCCGAGATGGGATCAGTTGTTGAGGACGTAAAAGTGTACGGTGTCATCGAGGACCTCCTGAACTCAGAGGAGCTTACCGTACTCTGCATTCACGTGGAGCGCAGCCTCGAAGCCGCATTCGCCCCATCTCGTATGGTCGCATGGAAATACGTTAGTGTATTTCTCATGCATTTCTTTGTATTGATTGTACGTACATACATGCATCTCTCACAGCCCACACTGACCCTGTCAGAGACGGGTAATGGAGTCCGTAGGTATTAGAGGCGCGGAAGATGTCGTAAAATATGACCTAAACACTATAACCGGTACCAGAAGTGCAGCGAGGAAGCACTGTAAAATATTTCCGTGATCTGAAAGTATTCAGCATACTAGTTGGAGGTATTACGAGGTTTGTGGGCTGTGCAATGGAGTGGAAATATCTCTAGAAGCTCACAAGTGCCGGAGCAAGGCCAGGTTGTGGAAGGTACGTACGAAGGCTTGCGTTCGGCTTCCTGTAACAGCTCGGCTGACCAGAGGGAGAACAACAATGTACCTCGGTGGGGTTAGAGACGAGCCCTGGGGGACTATATTAAAGATAATACACTCGAGGCAAAGTGTCAACTCCCAGCCCGTCTTAACGTCGTAATCTGTTCTTGACGGTAGTGCCAACGTAAACACTTGCGACCCAAAAGCAAGTGGAACAACGGGCCGTTAACCCTTCTGAGTACGAGAGTACGACCTTTGAGCACGACAGAACGGCCCTTTAGATACGACGGGTCGACCCATGGGTATGAATGGCGTGAGTTTTTGACCTAATCCCGAAGGGTCAGGTTAAATGCCAGGCCGTCATGCCCCAAAGTTCGTACCGACATGCTGAGGGAATGTGTTGTAGCACTGAAGGGTCATACCACCGTAATCAAAGATTGTACTGTGGCGTTCAAGGGTCGTACCGTCACGCTCAAGGGCTGTATCGTCGTGCTCAAGGGCTGTACCGTCGTGCTCAAGGGCTGTACCGTCGTGCTCAAGGGCTGCACCGTCGTGCTCAAGGTTGGCTGTACCGTCGTGCTCAAGGTTGGCTGTACCGTCGTGTTCAAGGTTGGCTGTACCGTCGTGTTCAAGGTTGGCTGTACCGTCGTGCTCAAGGGTGGCTGTACTGTTGCGCTCAAGACTTCAGAAAAAAGAAGAAAAATACCGCCACTGTGAGAAGGGTGTGAGTTGAGCGGTGACCATAACCTCTGCTCTTTATCTGTCGCGTCTGGGGCACCTTGTCTCTCCCCCGAGACTAAAGCTGGGGAAATCTGAATGACCACTCCTCCTCCGCCTGTGTTTTGCGCGTCTTATTTTCTCTCCCCGTTCTTGTTCTGTTCTTATACATGTGATTATACTGGTGATTATAATGGTGATTGGTGATTATACTGGTGATTGGTGATTATAATGGTGATTGGTGATTATACTGGTGATTGGTGATTATAATGGTGATTGGTGATTATACTGGTGATTGGTGATTATAATGGTGATTTGTGATTATGCTGGTGATTATACTGGTGATTGGTGATTATGCTGGTGACTATACTGGTGATTGGTGATTATAATGGTGATTGGTGATTATAATGGTGATTGGTGATTATAATGGTGATTGGTGATTATAATGGTGATTGGTGATTATACTGGTGATTGGTGATTATAATGGTGATTGGTGATTATACTGGTGATTGGTGATTATAATGGTGATTGGTGATTATAATGGTGATTGGTGATTATAATGGTGATTGGTGATTATACTGGTGATTGGTGATTATACTGGTGATTTGTTATTATAATGGTGATTGGTGATTATACTGGTGATTTGTGATTATACTGGTGATTGGTGATTATAATGGTGATTGGTGATTATAATGGTGATTGGTGATTATACTGGTGATTTGTTATTATAATGGTAACGGCGTGCGTCTAAGGGTGTTCCAGAATTTATGTTGTCGTTCTTCATGGAACAAAGAAATGTAGAATGAATGAGAATGTAGCTGGCAGAAGTGACAGCTGTGTATCTTTTCATTATAGATGTTCTTTTCGTAGTAATTCACATACACACGTGAGACTGGTATTTCCAGTCTTTGCCTTTACCAGTTACTGTGCAGTCGAAAGCTTAGAGGCTATCAAGTGATTTTTCACACACACACACACACACACACACACACACACCAGACAGGGTGTTCCGGACACCGCCTGCTCGAGGTTACACCACGAGGGAAAATCACTGTAACGAGGCTGTATCATTGGGAGCACAGTCTTGTCAAAGAACATCCCTTTCTAAAGGAGTCTTTATTACCCTGCTTCTAGAAGTGGCGCAGAATAGGGGCCTGGGTATAGATACGTATATATAAGTACTTTCGTATAAGCAAGTAGAATATCTTTCTTTGTATTAATGCACAGTTTGTTAAAGATCGGTGCACATTTGAATGACTAGCTTCCTGTTGTTGTTGCTTGTTTTCAGTTTTTTCTCACCACACCTTTTGTTTCATCAGATAAATTGTTTAGTGAGTGTCCATGTTGATTTTTCGCTATGGTCTTGAAATTTTGTGGGACGTTTCTGGCACACAGAAGCTGCCAACATTCTGTGAGATTGCAGGAAATTGATAGCGAATCGGTATATGAAAAGTACGAAATCAGAAATAATGGTCTACATTTAGAAGCAGAACGGGACGAGAGGAAAATGATATAAACCAACAGAAAGCCAATTAATGTTTTATCTTCCGTTTCCCAAGAGAGCGAGGTAGCGCCAAGAACAGACGAAGAGATAGCTTCAATCCGCTCACATCCATTCTTTAGCTCACTGTCACATCTAGGCCCCACATGCCTTTCCCTGGTTACTCATGACCGCTTCACATACATTGGTCCAGCCCATTGAAGGCTCTTTGTTCCAGTTGGCTCTATCCCTTGCACGCCTCGTACCCTCCTGCACTTTCCGGCCTTGGATATTAAAAGCCTCCTTCCCTCCATCCTCTCACCACCTCCTTTGATTCACCCCCATTTTTGCTCGTCCCCTCCCCCTTATTTCCGATATATATACATTTTCCTGATCAACCTTTCCTTGCTCTTCCTCTCCACACGTGAGGGTTCTGCTCCTGTGACTGAGTTCGCCAGTGTTCAGTCCATATATTGAGTGGCCAGCAACGAGTTCCCAGCTGAAACGTCGCCTGTGGATGTGCCCGCGTGACACACTGCCTTCAGCGGGGCGGGAGTGAGGGGGGATGGATATCCTCCCTCCCCTCCCATGTCATTACCGTGTAGAAGGAAGAGAGGAAGAAACCAGTCAATGAGGTTTTCTATGAAGACTTTCGTTTGTGTCTGGTGCTACCTAGCTTAGGCGGGAAGCAGCGGCGGACGAACGAGTATATATATATATATATATATATATATATATATATATATATATATATATATATATAATGTGTGTGTGTGTGTGTGTGTGTGTGTGTTGTTGGCGAACTCCTCCCGCTAGAGTTTACGCCGCGGGTGAGAAGTCATCTTTGGCGTCTCTGTGCGGTTTATACTTCCTTTTTGCTAGAAGTAGCGGAGCCTCGGACCTGCAGACGCCGTTAGAAATGTGCTGGGTGCCATCAGGGCTCTTCCATCGAAACTGGTCCTGGGGTATGTACTTATGAAGAAATTGATGAATGTATGAGAGAGAGAGAGAGAGAGAGAGAGAGAGAGAGAGAGAGAGAGAGAGAGAGAGAGAGAGAGACGGGCTGATGGGCGGGCAATAAGTAATGTCATTAATTAAGAAGTTCATCAGGAGGTAATTGATTTTGAGGAGAAATGAAGGCATTAGGGAAGAATGAAGCGTGCAGAACGAAGAGAAAATCTGCCTGGCTTGGACGTAGTCAGAGATTTAGTAGTAGTGGTGGTAGTAGTAGTAGTGGTAGTGGTAATAGTAGGGTAGTAATAGTGGTAGTAGTGGTGGTGGTGGTAACTAGGGCATCATCATGATGGTAGTGTGTGTGTGTGTGTGTGTGTGTGTGTTAAAGTGATGTCCGGAAACATGTTGCAACACACTCCTAACCTAACCTAAACCCAACCATGCCTTAACTGTGAGTGTTGATTTGCCAGAACAGAGCACACACACACACACACACACACACACACACACACACACACACACACACACACACACACACACACACACCACCACCACCAGCACCACCACCATTACACACACACACACACACACACACACACACAGAACACGGCGTTGATCGTCGTTATTTCTGGCTCTGATGATCCCTTAATTAGTGTGCCTCCATTACCGGCCGCTGCAACTTGTTCCGGGCCGTGTCCGTGGCCAGAGCCCCGACCCAGCCTGCTGGCCAGGAGTCTCGGCCCAGCCTGCTGGCCAGGAGTCTCGGCCCAGCCTGCTGGCCAGGACCCCCAGTCCCGACCCAGCCTGCTGGCCAAGACCTTCAGTCCCGGGCTAGCCTGCTGGCCAAGACCCTCAGTCCCGGGCTAGCCTGCTGGCCAAGACCCTCAGTCCCGGGCCAGCCTACTGGCCAAGACTCCCAGTCCCGACCCAGCCTGCTGGCCAAGACCCTCAGTCCCGGGCTAGCCTGTTGGCCAAGACCCTCAGTCCCGGGCTAGCCTGTTGGCCAAGACCCTCAGTCCCGGGCTAGCCTGCTGGCCAAGACCCTCAGTCCCGGCCCAGCCTGCTGGCCAAGACCCCAAGTTCGATGATTTTCAAAGTGATCAATACGACTCGTACTCGTGTTGTCTCGGTAAGGTTGGTAAACGTGAACGTAAGACAAACTTCCATCGAAATATGAAGTCAACGTAACATCTAGCATGGCCAACGACACGAAACGTCGCTGGCAATCGATATATTACAATGTCAATGAAAACAGGGCTACCAGTGTGAAAGCCAGGCCACATGGCATGTCTCTAAAATCCTTCGTCCGTGGTGTCATACTGTCTCACACAAAAATGGCTAAGATACTTTTGTACACCAAGATACATTATCAGCAATCCTGACCCGAGGTCAGAAAGTCAGTGTGTGTGTGTGTGTGTGTGTGTGTGTGTGTCGACGTTGTGAAATATTGATGACGTTGCTGCCAGGGTGACGGGGAGAGTGTGACGAGGGAGGATAAGTCGTGTGACGAGATTTGTATGTAGTTTGTAAGGGGGGGGGACTATTGAGTAGTGTGACGAGGATTATAAATGGTTTGACGGGATTATGATTAGCGTGAGAGGGTATATAAGTCGTGTGACAAGGATTGTAAGTAGTGTGGAGGGGACTATAAGTGGTGTGACGGGGATTATAAGTGGTGTGACGAAGGATGGAAGGAGGGGGCGGTGATAGTAAGGAGGAGAGATCGGAGGCCAGAAAGGAAAAGAAAAGGCGGGTTGTGTGTGGGGTAGTGGTATAAAAGGTGGGTTGTGTGTGGGTAGTGGTATAAAAGGCGGGTTGTGTGTGGGTAGTGGTATAAAAGGCGGGTTGTGTGTGGGTAGTGGTATAAAAGCCGGGTTTTGTGTGGGTAGTGGTATAAAAGGCGGGTTGTGTGTGGGTAGTGGTATAAAAGGCGGGTTGTGTGTGGATAGTGGTATAAAAGGCGGGTTGTGTGTGGGCAGTGGTATAAAAGGTGGGTTGTGTGTGGGTAGTGGTATAAAAGGCGGGTTGTGTGTGGGTAGTGGTATAAAAGGCGGGTTGTGTGTGGGTAGTGGTATAAAAGCCGGGTTTTGTGTGGGTAGTGGTATAAAAGGCGGGTTGTGTGTGGGTAGTGGTATAAAAGGCGGGTTGTGTGTGGGCAGTGGTATAAAAGGCGGGTTGTGTGTGGGCAGTGGTATAAAAGGCGGGTTGTGTGTGGGTAGTGGTATAAAAGGCGGGTTGTGTGTGGGTAGTGGTATAAAAGGCGGGTTGTGTGTGGGTAGTGGTATAAAAGGCGGGTTGTGTGTGGGTAGTGGTATAAAAGGATGGTTGTGTGTGGGTAGTGGTATAAAAGGCGAGTTGTGTGTGGGTAGTGGTATAAAAGGCGGGTTGTGTGTGGGTAGTGGTATAAAAGGATGGTTGTGTGTGGGTAGTGGTATAAAAGGCGAGTTGTGTGTGGGTAGTGGTATAAAAGGCGGGTTGTGTGTAGGGTAGTGGTATAAAAGGGGGTAAATGTAAAAACGATTCATTGGAGTCGAAGTAACCTTTGGCCGGCCATCTCTCTCTCTCTCTCTCTCTCTCTCTCTCTCTCTCTCTCTCTCTCTCTCTCTCTCTCTCTTTGTTCCGCTTCCCCTTCCACCCCTCCCTCATGTTGTTCTCCCCCCCCCTCACAGGTTGCACTCTTCCCTCATATTCCACTCGTGTGTTATATTCTCCCCACACCCTTGTACTCCCTGCTCACTCTCTCCCTCTTTCACCTCCCCCTCCTCCCTTTTCCTTTTTCCACCCTCCTCCTCCTCTTCTCTCTCCCGGTTGTTCTCCTCCTTTGCCTCTCACAGCCCATCTGATGATAAAGATGATGATGATAATAATGATAATAGTAATAATAATGTAAATAATAATAATAATAATAATGTAAATAATAATAATGATAATAATGTAAATAATAATAATAATAATAATAATAATAATAATAATGTAAATAATAATAATTATTATGATAATGAATGGATAAAGAAATAAACGATTTATTGTATGAACTGCATTCGGAGGCATAGACTACACATCAATAAATATACACCGCCACAGAATGAAACATGTGTTCATGAATATATAAAACGATTCCTACAACAGGACCAGTACACATGCTATTGTTGTTGTTGTTGTTGTAGCCAGACTCAGGCTGGGGGCTCTCGATCCTCGTGGTTGTTGGCCCTCCCTCCTGTTGTTGATAACGAACACACCGAATATGAAAACCTGGCCGGCAGGATTACTCTCCACGCCCGGCAACATTTGTGTGTACTTGACTGTTGCGTAAATTAGTGAGTTCAGAGATAATTACTACCGACCATTACAAGATATGTGCCAGCAACCATTTCTTCCGTCACAACAATCTATCGTAGATTGTTCGAAAACGTATCCTAACTCCGTCTATTGTAAGATGGACATTTGATATTTATCGTCTTGTATGATTAAGTCAACGCCGCTCAAACTTTGCCGTCTATTTAAGTCGTCGTTGCTCAACCTTTGTAACCAGTTCATCTGCTACGTAATTTGTTGAATAATTCACTCAGCGTTACCTAATCTTTCTAATGTGTATTCTCTCACGTTGTAATTTACAATGTAATTCAGTCATTCAGTCTCAGTCCTTGGACCTTTTGTGCAGTGTGTGCACAAGGGCTTTGTTAAAGACTGCACTTGTGTGCACAATTTATCCCCCACTGCCAACAAGATAGGAAGAAGTGCACTGTAAACCACTATAAGATGGCAGCGGTGACGGCAGAAATCAAATCAACATGTCAGCAAGCATGACACGTATGAAGAGGCGGAGGTGAAATTGATCTACGTCTTACTGATGTTTAAGGTTGCTAGAGAGAAGCTGTTCCTTCTCGTGTCAGTACGAGGTGTTGTGTGATCGCTGCTGCTTTCATGTCGAAGTGCAGCTCTGTTACGAGGGATCTCGGATGGCAGGAGGTGTTGTTTGGGCGAGGGGATTGGTACGGTAGCTTCCTCCCAAGCTGTTGATGATGGGTTGAGAGAGAGTCGAGAGGTGTTACTGTGTTTAGCGCGTCTCGATAGTTCGTGTAAGGAGGGCCACGGATCATCAGGCATGTTCTTCTCTCAACCTTTGCCATGTTGTGTTACGGGGTTGAGGGGAAGCATAGGTGGGCCTGGAAAGATTGAAATTCGTGTGGGTGTTCTCGAGTTCAGTTGCAGGGAGTCTGGCTGGCCAAGTGTACCGAGTCGGCGGAGAGTATTGAGACGTTAGCTAGAGGAGTTGGTTGATGGTGTTGACGTGTTCCTTCCAGCTTGGTTTATCATCCAGAGGTTTTCACCGAAGAGCTTGGTGGTTTGGAATGCTTAGAGGAGGCTAGGACCTCATCAGGCAGTAGGGATGATGGGAAGTAGTTGAAAACATGGATGGCTTTACGGTCTTCTGTTTGGCCGAGGATGCACACATGTTTGGCAGTGATTCACTTCCGTAGGCCGTTTACGGGACTGTACAGGGCTTTTTAGTCAGAAGGACTATTGTGAACGTTGTCTCCAGTGTTAGGGCCCCATCTCTGCGTCCTCTGTTGGGCGCCATGGATGAGGCAATGGAAGATGGAAGTGGTCCCTCGGGAGCATAAATTTATGCCTGGCGACGCTTCCCCAGTGAAGTGTGCAGGCCATGGTGTGAGTAGTTTCCTCTTCCTTAGGTCGATGGCTTCGGCGATGATTGTGATACGGTTGAAACCAACGAAGGTGAAAGCCACACATGTCGTGTGGTTTCGTTGGGCAAGGTGGATAGAGTCCAGGAAGCCGACGAGGTAATAGATAGTACAGATTTTCACATACTTTTTGGTCTGAGGAGCTTGCGTTGTGTAGGCCCAATTAAGAACATATTCACGGGTCTGTTGACTTCGGTATTGAAGACACGTGTAATGAAGTACTTTGATAAGTAAGTCATCTTTGTTACCGAAGAGAAGCGTGGATGCTGCAGCAGTAGGGTCTGGCGCGCTCTGGTGTGTGTTATAGAGTTCACAGATCTGATGATTGCGGGTGATGGGTGACTCTGGCTGGTCAGTCATGAACATTAGGTTAAGGACGAGGGTGTTCCGACCAGATGCGGTAGAGAACCCGGCATACAGGTACCTTACTCAATAGTAATACGAGGCGTTGGTGAGAGGGTCCGGTGGATGGTAGAGCACGCTGTAGGTAGGTAATAGTTAGTTTATCCAGGGATGGGTGGCCAGCGTTGTACTAACCCTCGCTAAACTTCACCTCCTCAGGAATTTGGTCACTGGCGGGATGGTTGTACCTCCTGCCGGTAGAGGGAGCGCCTCACCACCAACCACAACCATTGGGATATGCAGGTGATTGTTGTAGGTAGGTTTGAACCACAGTCGAGGACTCTCAGGGGTGTTGATAAGGTTTGGACGGGAGTGGGGTTTTGTGCGGCCTGCTTGCACATGACGGGAATTGATTTCTGAAGTTGATGACCCTGTCTGTGGCCACGGCAGTGGAATGGATTTAAAGACTCGAGCAGCTGGGGAGGGGGTCTCCATTGTCGTGAGGAAGCTAACACGGAAGATTTGGCAAGCTGCGTGTTCGAGAGGGTCATCGACATTGTCAGCTGAAGGTGTGGAGACGAGAGAGAGAGAGAGAGAGAGAGAGTATCTGTGTCTCGCTGTCTCACGTCTTAAGTTGCCTCTTCATCTTTCTTCGTTAACGTGGGTTATCGCACGCGCCGCCCTTCCGTATATATAACCTTTGTTGGTGTCGTACTGTTTATGTCTTCTCTGATGGTCGCTTGGTCTTTCTCTACTTTCCCCAGGGCTGCCCCACCCCTCGCTTCCTGTACTCCCTCCCCTAACTACCCACGCTTCCTCGCCTTCCCATTCTTCCCATGTACCCCATCCCTTCCCACGTTCCATTCACTTCTTTCCCCACGTGCACCCAGTGTCCCTTCCCACGAGACCAAACTCCTCTCTAGGCCTGTTGCCTCATATCCTTCCCCTACCCATCCCACGCCCATTCCTCATTTAGACCCCTACTTTCTTCCATGTCTTCTCTCTTCCCTCCCTTACGATCTCTGCCCAACCTGTGTCCTCTCCCATTCCCTAACCACGCCAATCCTCTCCAATCCCATGTCCCCCCCCCCCCCCCCCCCATCCTCCCTTTTCCTTCCCTCCTTCCCTCCCCTCAGGTGCAGGTGGGGTCAGGTGGTGGTGGTGGCCGCCTGTCGTAAACACGTATTGTCGGGGGTCTTTGATGATGGTGTCCTCCTCGCCCACCCCACCTCCCCTCCCAGCACACGGGGGTCACACACACACACACATTTCCCCCTCGCGTTGCTCGGTCGGCTCCCACATTATCGTCCAGTGCCCTCGTCTTTCCTGGACTCTTGTGGCTCGTTGTATTTATTCCTATATTTTCGCAGATCTCGAGAGAGTCCAGTGCATAACAGGTGGAGCTGCGACAACACGCAAGTATACAATATGCAAGCGTGTGTGTGGTCGAGCGAGAGGGTCGGGGAGATGTGGTATAGCGAGAGGGTCGGGGAGATGTGGTATAGCGAGAGGGTCGGGGAGATGTGGTATAGCGAGAGGGTGGAGGAGATGTGGCACAACAAGGAAGAATATCTTGGTGGTGGACCAGGCGCCCTCCCGCGGGGAGGTCACAGGGGGAGTAATATACCGCCTCAAGAAGCGGGTGAGAGGGCACAGGGAGTGGACGCTCCTCCACCTTATGATTTCCGGCTCGCAATTTATGCTTTAAAGGACGAAGAGACCGTGAGAGGCAAGGCCCGGGGGGCTGAGGCACTGCTTGGGTTGAGAGGAAGGGATTGTGAGAGGCATGGGAAGGGGGTGGGGTGTGAGAGGCATGGGAAGGAGGAGGGGGGGTAAGGGGATGTGACGCACTACGTGGGTTGAGAGGGAGCTGCTGTGAGAGGCATGGGTAAGGGGTTGTGAGAGGCACTGCTTGAGGTTGGGAAGAATGGGTTTCATGGTGGTTCAGAGGTTGGTAGTGGCCTGGGGAGGGAGGCGTACAGGTGCACGCTGCTGTTCCTACAGCTGCGCTCCTGTTGTTATTATTACTTGTTCCTCCTCCTGCTGCGCTCCTGTTGTTACTGTTACTTGTTCTTCCTGCAGCTGCACCCCTGTTGTTATTGTTACTGTTGCTGTTCCTCCAGCTGCACTCCTACTGTTGTTGTTATTACTTGTTTATCGTGAGCTGCACCCTGTTGTCCTTATTGTTACTGTTGTATGTTCTTCTGTTGCATCTGCACTTCCCACTCACTGCTGCTAATGTCGCAACTACCTTAAGTAACTACACTATGTTGTCACTGCTACTGGCCTGATGGGCTGGGCGCTTTACCTCCTCCTTCCTCCTGCTCCTCCTTCGTCTCTTTCATATCATCCTCCTCCTCCTCTTCCCCTTATCCATCTGTTCCTCTCAGCGCTTCTCGTGTTCCACCTCCCTCTCATGATTATCATCTTCCTTATTTTCTTTCCTTTCATTCTATTCTCCCTTTGTCTTTTCTCATCATTTTCCTCTTCCATTTTTGATTTCGTGCTCCTCCTATACTTCCACTGTTATCCACTTCTGCCCATCGCATACCTCCTCCCTATTGCTTCTCTTCTCATCTCTTTCCTCCTCCTCCTCCTCCTTCCTCCTCTGCTGTTGTAACTCTTCCCCATTTTCCATCTTCCATTTTTTTCTCATCCTATTCCATGACCTTCCCTGTTGCCCTTCTGCTTCTTCATCCTCCTCCTCCTTCTTTTCCTCTTCTGTCTTCTTCGTCCTTCCTCTTCCCCCTCCCACTTGCGGTTTTATCGTCTCCTCCTCCTCCTTTTCCCCCTCTCCCTCCTCCTCCTCCTCCTGCTCCTCGTCGTGCTCTTCCTCCTGCTGCTGCTGTTCCTCGTCGTGCTCTTCCTCCTTCTCCTGCTGCTCCTCGTCGTGCTCTTCTTCCTCCTCCAGCTGCTCCTCGTTGTGCTCTTCTTCCTCCTCCTGCTGCTCCTCGTTGTGCTCTTCTTCCTCCTCCAGCTGCTGCTCGTCGTGCTCTTCCTCTTCCTCCTCCTGCTCCTTGTCGTGCTCTTCCTCCTCCTCCTCGTCGTGCTTTTCCGGTGACGTGAGGTAGATGTCAGAGCGTCGCATCTGTGGGGAGATTCGGGCCGATGGCGCTCCTGCCTGCCTGGGGACCGGTGACCCAGACAAGATCCGCATCCCTAATGTACGACGATGACGACTTTCGCTTCACCACTGAAGCTAGGGAGACCAGGGTCGGGTTCTTGGGGGAGGCCAGGCAGAGGAGAAGGATGAGGGTGGGGAGGTCAAGGTCGGGGAGTTGGGGAGGCGTAAGGAGGATGAAGTCGAGGAGTTTAGGGGGGGCGAGGAGAGCAAGGTCATTTTGATGGGTAGGTTAGGGAGGCCATGGAGGGAAGTGTTGGGGAGGTCAGGGAGGCCAGAGTTGGGGAGGGCAGGGAGGCCACAGAGGGGACTGTTTGGGAGGCGAAGCGTGGGGAGAAGTTGGATGAGGTGTAGAGAAGTGGGGTGTGGAGGTGGGGGGGAGGGGGAGGTTGGGGGTAGAGGGTGCTGTACGCTTCATAAATCCTCTCCACACACACACACACACACACTTCACAGTAGGAATATAGGGAAATGTTGCTTGCTTGTCTCTTGAGTTTCCTTCCCTTTCCCATTTGTGGGATATATAACTTCGTGAACACGCCGGTTCGACCCTTGAGCACTAAAGTACGATCCTTGGTCTTCATAACCAAGTTTCCTCGTATTGCCTTGTTCAAGGGTCGTGCCGTCCCAATCAGGGTTCGAGCCGTCTCACCCAAGGGTCGTAGACTGTCCTGTTCAGGGTTCGTAACTGTGCGTATGAGGGTCGCAACGTCGTCACCAAGGGTCGTAACGTCCTGCTGAAGGGTAGTGCCCAGTGGTCGTACCGTATTACTCAAGGGTCGCACCGTTGTAACCAAGGGTAGCTCTCAGTGGCCGCACCATCCTACTCAGGGTCACACCGTCGTAACCAAGGGTCGTAGCGTCCTCCACAAGGGTCACACCGTTGTAACAAAGGGTTGTAGGGTCCTACTCAAGGATGGTGCCCAGTGGTCGCACCCAAGAGTCGTAGCTTCTTACTTAAGCGCCGTGCCGTCGTGACCTATGGGGTCAGTCTGGACTACTCCATGACGTGGTGGTGGAGGGGTGGAGGCAACAGCAGGAGCGGGTTATGCTCCCGGGAGAGGAGCGTGGCTGGTGATTAGGGCGGCATGATCACCCGGGGAGCATCTGAGAGCAGTTCGAGTTTCTTGTTAAGCCCCCTGGCTGAGGAGGACACGTGTAACTGAACCCTCTTCTCCAGAAGATGAGGGCATGCAACAATTATATATATATATATATATATATATAAAGTGAATGTTATGTTTCTTTCTTTTATCTCCCCTGATGATGTGATTATTACTCGAAAGTGCACTTGGGAACTTATAATGTTTCATTTCCCTATGGACTTACAGGAATATACTTGATCACGTGCTCAGGTGTGATCTTTTCCAATATGTATATGTATATTATATTTATATATTATACTTTGTCGCTGTCTCCCGCGTTAGCGAGGTATATATATATATATATATATATATATATATATATATATATATATATATATATATATATATATATTAAAGTAACAGCAGTGGTACCGTGGAGATTGAATTCAAATAAACTCACAGGAAACAGAAAGACAGAGACACCAAGCTTTCGTCTGTTTCTCAAGACATCTTCAGGACCCTTCACTTGCCCTGAAGATGTCTTCCGAAATAGACGAAAACTCGGCATCTCTGTCTTTCCATTTCTTGTGGATATATATATATATATATATATATATATATATATATATATATATATATATATATATATATATATATATATATATATATGGGGTGGTGTTGAAAACAGAGGACCATGCCTGAATGGAGAAAAACTGGAGGAAGTGAAGTGTTTTAGATATCTGGGAGTGGATCTGGCAGCGGATGGAACCATGGAAGCAGAAGTAAGTCATAGGGTGGGGGAAGGGGTGAAAGTTCTGGGAGCGCTGAAAAGTGTGTGGAAGGCGAGAACATTATCTCGGAAAGCAAAAATGGGTCTGTTTGAAGGAATAGTGGTTCCGACAATGTTATATGGTTGTGAGGCGTGGGCTATAGATAGAGTTGTGCGGAGGAAGGTGGATGTGTTGGAAATGAGATGTTTGAGGACAATATATGGTGTGAGGTGGTTTGATCAAGAAAGTAATGAAGGGGTAAGAGAGATGTGTGGTAATAAAAAGAGTGTGGTTGAGAGAGCAAAAGAGGGTGTTTTGAAACGGTTTGTCACATGGAGAGAATGAGTGAGGAAAGATTGACCAAGAGGATATATGTGTCAGAGGTGGAGGAAGTAAGAAGAGGGAGACCAAATTGGAGGTGGAATGATAGAGTGAAAAAGATTTTGAGTGATCGGGGCCTGAACATGCAGGATGGTGAAAGGCGTGCAAGGAATAGAGTGAATTGGAACGATGTGGTATACCGGGGTCGATGTGCTGTCAATGGATTGAACCAGGGCATGTGAAGCATCTGGGATAAACCATGGAAAGTTTTGTGGGGCCTGGATGTGGAAAGGGAGCTGTGGTTTCGGTGCATTATACATGACAGCTAGAGACTGAGTGTGAACGAATGTGGCCTTTGTTGTCTTTTCCTAGTGCTACCTTGTGCACATGCACGGGGAGGGGGTTGTTATTTCATGTGTGACGGGGTGGCGACAGGAATGAATAAGGGCTGACAGTATGGATTATGTACATGTGTATATATGTATATGTGCATGTGTGGACGTGTATGTATATGCATGTGTATGTGGGTGGGTTGGGCCATTCTTTCGTCTGTTTCCTTGAGCTACCTCGCTGGCGCGGGAGACAGTGACAAAGTATAATTATAATAATATATATATATATATATATATATATATATATATATATATACATATATATATATATATATATATATATATATATATATATATTCTTTCTTTCTTTCATACTATTTGCCATTTCCCGCATCAGCGAGGTAGCATTAAGAACAGAGGACTGGGCCTTTGAGGGAATATCCTCACCTGGCCCCCTTCTCTGTTCCTTCTTTTGGAAAATTAAAAAAAAAATGAGAAGGGAGGATTTCCAGCCCCCCGCTCCCTTCCCTTTTAGTCGCCTTCTACGACACGCAGGGAATACATGGGAAGTATCATGAAAAAATACCCTGGAATAAATGAGAAAGATAAAAAGCCCACGAAAGATAAACCATTTATTCCTCAAAGACTGAGCTCCCATTATCATTCCCAATTTATGCTCCACCCACTAATACCTCTGTTTGAATTGGGTAGCTTTTTCATGGTGGTCCCAAACCACACTTGATTATAGTAGTAGTAGTATAATTGTGAGTGGCATGTGGCTATTGATTTTAGATTTCTAAATCTCCAGAAATCCATGCAACATCTTCAATGCTTTAAAAAGGGAATAATTCGTCTTACAGTGAAGTAAAAAGAGTTACTGTAAAGGCATTCCTGTTGACACCAAGGCTACTTTGCTTTTATACTGTAGTCAAGAGTCTGCTCTTTAAACTTAAAAGCCTTAATCAGGCTTCCTTAGTCTTCCAAGCTTTGCTTTCCACTAAACTTCTTTTCATGGTACCTTCAAGAATGTAGACAGTATTTAAACTCCGTATTAACAAGAAAGGCTAACATTTAGAAGCAAATGCACCGTGAACATTTCTTTATATAAATAATTTTATGCCAAAAGTCGAGATGAATATGGAAATGTAGCAGTTACTGAGTTTCATCAACATTATTTGAAATGATAATCAATTTAGTTTTTGTTGACCTTTGAAATCTTTGAAGACTTTAAACTGTCATCATAAGTTCACCATCAGGAATGTGGAAAGACACCTGTTGTGGGGATAGGGGAGAAAGAATACTTCCCACGTATTCCCTGCGTGTCGTAGAAGGCGACTAAAAGGGGAGGGAGCGGGTGTCTGGAAATCCGCCCCTCTCGTTTTTTTTTTTTTTGATTTTCCAAAAGAAGGAACAGAGAAGGGGGCCAGGTGAGGATTTTCCCTCTAAGGCCCAGTCCTCTGTTCTTAGCGCTACCTCGCAAACGCGGGAAATGGCGAATAGTATGAAAAAAAAAAAAAAAAATATATATATATATATATATATATATATATATATATATATATATATATATATATATATATATATATATTCTTTTTTTCTCCTATTAAGTCACGGGGAAATGAAACACGATAAGTTCCCAAGTGCACTTTCGTGCAATAATCACATCATCAAGGGAGATACATGAAAGAAATATAAGTCAGTTGATATACAACGAAGAGACGTAGCTAGGACGCCATTTGGTAAATCAGTCACGTGTTTACCGAATGGCGTCCTGGCTACGTCTCTTCGTTGTATATCAACTGACTTATATTTATTTCTTGTGTCTCCCTTGATGGTGTGTGTGTGTGTGTGTGTGTGTGTGTGTGTGTGTAATCGTTTTCAGGTTCCTGTTCGTATTACATTCATTGATCGAGTCATGCATAAAAGTCGATGTGATTTTTAAACTTGACTCACGACGGTACGAATGATCTGACTGTTTTGGGTCAGGTCAAAGGTCAGGCCATAGCACCTGAAAGGGGGACAGTACATGTCACTGGTGTTTCACTCATACGTAAAGATACTGCTGGATGTTGCTGGTAGACCAGTGATCTTCACAGGTGCTGCTGAAGGAATGAATACGACAAAAAGATTAATGATTTCACAGTTAACAAACGGAGGTGGAGAGCCGTTATGACGGTATTTTGGGAGCGAGTGGACCGTTCCTGGGGGTCAGTTATTAGCAGTAATGAAAGCCCCGGACGTTGGCAAGCTCATTTTCACGACTGGGAATAACGGAGTTGTATGTACGTATGTATGTATTGCGTTAGTCGTGTTTCATATGCGTCTGGTTTACTGCCATCCTGCCAGGGTTCGTGTGTGTGTGTTGGGTGAGTGTGTTCGAGTGCGTGGGTCGCTCGTGTTTATACTCTCGGTCAATCTGGGTTCGATTTGTTACTGGGTTCGAATCTTTCTGTTTGACTCTTAATGAGTTTGCTTGTTTGTTTGTTTGAGTTCGTGTGATTTTTTTTAGGTTTGTTGGATTCCGTTTGGTTGCGTGCTGGTTTATCTTCAATCGTCGTCTGTTCGAGTTCTCCTGCTTTGTCTTTTATTAGTTTTATTACTTTGTTGTTGGTCGTATAGTTTTAATCTAGACCCCCAGGGTCGGACGGTCTGAGATTAGATTACCTTAGTCGAGGGTCGTACTGTCGTGCTCCAGCGTCGTGCCGTCGTGCTTGAGGGTCGTATCGTCGTGCCCCAGCGTCGTATCGTCGTGCTCTAGCGTCGTACCGTCGTGCTCAAGGGTCGTATCGTCTTTCTCAAGAGTCGTATCGTCGTGCTTTAGCGTCGCTCCGTCGTGCTTAAGGGTCGTATCGTCTTGCTCAAGGGTCGTATCATCTTGCTCAAGGGTCGTACCGTCGTGCTTGAGGATCGTATCGTCGTGCTCAAGGGTCGTATGGTCGTGCTCCAGCGTCGTACCGTCCTGCTGGAAGGGGATGAATTCTGGATATTTCTGAGCGGTAGTACAGTTGTCCCCGCAACATTGTTCATGTTATTATTCTCGACCAGACGACCGTCCCTCCTCTGTTTGCCCTGTGCCAGGTAAGCCGTGTTTCCAGGCTGGTGAACCTGCTTTCTTTGATTCCCTCGGGGTGTACAGCGGGTCATGGAATTTATTAATGTAGTACCTTTCGTAAGGGGAGTGGGGGAGGAATGGGATGTATTTAGGGAATCAGTGATGGATTGCGCAAAAGATGCTTGTGGCATGAGAAGAGTGGGAGGTGGGTTGATTAGAAAGGGTAGTGAGTGGTGGGATGAAGAAGTAAGAGTATTAGTGAAAGAGAAGAGAGAGGCATTTGGACGATTTTTGCAGGGAAAAAATGCAATTGAGTGGGAGATGTATAAAAGAAAGAGACAGGAGGTCAAGAGAAAGGTGCAACAGGTGAAAAAAAAGGGCAAATGAGAGATGGGGTGAGAGAGTATCATTAAATTTTAGGGAGAATAAAAAGATGTTCTGGAAGGAGGTAAATAAAGTGCGTAAGACAAGGGAGCAAATGGGAACTTCAGTGAAGGGCGCAAATGGAGAGGTGATAAACAGTAGTGGTGATGTGAGAAGGAGATGGAGTGAGTATTTCGAAGGTTTGTTGAATGTGTTTGATGATAGAGTGGCAGATATAGGGTGTTTTGGTCGAGGTGGTGTGCAAAGTGAGAGGGTTAGGGAAAATGATTTGGTAAACAGAGAAGAGGTAGTGAAAGCTTTGCGGAAGATGAAAGCCGGCAAGGCAGCAGGTTTGGATGGTATTGCAGTGGAATTTATTAAAAAAGTGGGTGACTGTATTGTTGACTGGTTGGTAAGGTTATTTAATGTATGTATGACTCATGGTGAGGTGCCTGAGGATTGGCGGAATGCGTGCATAGTGCCATTGTACAAAGGCAAAGGGGATAAGAGTGAGTGCTCAAATTACAGAGGTATAAGTTTGTTGAGTATTCCTGGTAAATTATATGGGAGGGTATTAATTGAGAGGGTGAAGGCATGTACAGAGCATCAGATTGGGGAAGAGCAGTGTGGTTTCAGAAGTGGTAGAGGATGTGTGGATCAGGTGTTTGCTTTGAAGAATGTATGTGAGAAATACTTATAAAAGCAAATGGATTTGTATGTAGCATTTATGGATCTGGAGAAGGCATATGATAGAGTTGATAGAGATGCTCTGTGGAAGGTATTAAGAATATATGGTGTGGGAGGCAAGTTGTTAGAAGCAGTGAAAAGTTTTTATCGAGGATGTAAGGCATGTGTACGTGTAGGAAGAGAGGAAAGTGATTGGTTCTCAGTGAATGTAGGTTTGCGGCAGGGGTGTGTGATGTCTCCATGGTTGTTTAATTTGTTTATGGATGGGGTTGTTAGGGAGGTAAATGCAAGAGTTTTGGAAAGAGGGGCAAGTATGAAGTCTGTTGGGGATGAGAGAGCTTGGGAAGTGAGTCAGTTGTTGTTCGCTGATGACACAGCGCTGGTGGCTGATTCATGTGTGAAACTGCAGAAGCTGGTGACTGAGTTTGGTAAAGTGTGTGGAAGAAGAAAGTTAAGAGTAAATGTGAATAAGAGCAAAGTTATTAGGTACAGTAGGGTTGAGGGTCAAGTCAATTGGGAGGTGAGTTTGAATGGAGAAAAACTGGAGGAAGTTAAGTGTTTTAGATATCTGGGAGTGGATCTGGCAGCGGATGGAACCATGGAAGCGGAAGTGGATCATAGGGTGGGGGAGGGGGCGAAAATTCTGGGGGCCTTGAAGAATGTGTGGAAGTCGAGAACATTATCTCGGAAAGCAAAAATGGGTATATTTGAAGGAATAGTGGTTCCAACAATGTTGTATGGTTGCGAGGCGTGGGCTATGGATAGAGTTGTGCGCAGGAGGATGGATGTGCTGGAAATGAGATGTTTGAGGACAATGTGTGGTGTGAGGTGGTTTGATCGAGTGAGTAACGTAAGGGTAAGAGAGATGTGTGGAAATAAAAAGAGCGTGGTTGAGAGAGCAGAAGAGGGTGTTTTGAAGTGGTTTGGGCACATGGAGAGGATGAGTGAGGAAAGATTGACCAAGAGGATATATGTGTCGGAGGTGGAGGGAACAAGGAGAAGAGGGAGACCAAATTGGAGGTGGAAAGATGGAGTGAAAAAGATTTTGTGTGATCGGGGCCTGAACATGCAGGAGGGTGAAAGGAGGGCAAGGAATAGAGTGAATTGGAGCGATGTGGTATACCGGGGCTGACGTGCTGTCAGTGGATTGAATCAAGGCATGTGAAGCGTCTGGGGTAAACCATGGAAAGCTGTGTAGGTATGTATATTTGCGTGTGTGGACGTATTTATATACATGTGTATGGGGGGGGGGGCCATTTCTTTCGTCTGTTTCCTTGCGCTACCTCGCAAACGCGGGAGACAGCGACAAAGTATGAAAAAAAAAAAAAAAGTACCTTTCGTGACTAATGAGCACTGTGTCAGTATTTGAATTTATATTCTTTATATATCACTTCGAGAATATATATATATATATATATATATATATATATATATATATATATTTTTTTTTTTTTTTTTTTTTTTTTTTTTTTTTTAAACTATTCGCCATTTCCCGCGTTAGCGAGGTAGCGTTAAGAACAGAGGAATGGGCCTTTGAGGGAATATCCTTACCTGGCCCCCTTCTCTGTTCCTTTTGGAAAATTAAAAAAAAATAATGAGAGGGGAGGATTTCCAGCCCCCCGCTCCCTCCCCTTTTAGTCGCCTTCTACGACACGCAGGGAATACGTGGGAAGTATTCTTTCTCCCCTATCCACAGGGATAATATATATATATATATATATATATATATATATATATATATATATATATATATGCAATTGAGTGGGAGATGTATTAAAGAAAGAGACAGGAGGTCAAGAGAAAGGTACAAGAGGTGAAAAAAAGGGCAAATGAGAGTTGGGGTGAGAGAGTATCATTAAATTTTACGGAGAATAAAAAGATGTTCTGGAAGGAGGTAAATAAAGTGCGTAAGACAAGGGAGCAAATGGGAACTTCAGTGAAGGGCGCAAATGGGGAGGTGATAACAAGTAGTGGTGATATGAGAAGGAGATGGAGTGAGTATTTTGAAGGTTTGTTGAATGTGTTTGATGATAGAGTGGCAGATATAGGGTGTTTTGGTCGAGGTGGTGTGCAAAGTGAGAGGGTTAGGGAAAATGATTTGGTAAACAGAGAAGAGGTAGTAAAAGCTTTGCGGAAGATGAAAGCCGACAAGGCAGCAGGTTTGGATGGTATTGCAGTGGAATTTATTAAAAATGGGGGTGATTGTATTGTTGACTGGTTGGTAAGGTTATTTAATGTATGTATGACTCATGGTGAGGTGCCTGAGGATTGGCGGAATGCGTGCATAGTGCCATTGTACAAAGGCAAAGGGGATAAGAGTGAGTGCTCAAATTACAGAGGTATAAGTTTGTTGAGTATTCCTGGTAAATTATATGGGAGGATATTGATTGAGAGGGTGAAGGCATGTACAGAGCATCAGATTGGGGAAGAGCAGTGTGGTTTCAGAAGTGGTAGAGGATGTGTGGATCAGGTGTTTGCTTTGAAGAATGTATGTGAGAAATACTTAGAAAAGCAAATGGATTTGTATGTAGCATTTATGGATCTGGAGAAGGCATATGATAGAGTTGATAGAGATGCTCTGTGGAAGGTATTAAGAATATATGGTGTGGGAGGCAAGTTGTTAGAAGCAGTGAAAAGTTTTTATCGTGGATGTAAGGCATGTGTACGTGTAGGAAGAGAGGAAAGTGATTGGTTCTCAGTGAATGTAGGTTTGCGGCAGGGGTGTGTGATGTCTCCATGGTTGTTTAATTTGTTTATGGATGGGGTTGTTAGGGAGGTGAATGCAAGAGTTTTGGAAAGAGGGGCAAGTATGAAGTCTGTTGGGGATGAGAGAGCTTGGGAAGTGAGTCAGTTGTTGTTCGCTGATGATACAGCGCTGGTGGCTGATTCATGTGAGAAACTGCAGAAGCTGGTGACTGAGTTTGGTAAAGTGTGTGAAAGAAGAAAGTTAAGAGTAAATGTGAATAAGAGCAAGGTTTTTAGGTACAGTAGGGTTGAGGGTCAAGTCAATTGGGAGGTGAGTTTGAATGGAGAAAAACTGGAGGAAGTGAAGTGTTTTAGATATCTGGGAGTGGATCTGGCAGCTGATGGAACCATGGAAGCGGAAGTGGATCATAGGGTGGGGGAGGGGGCGAAAATTCTGGGAGCCTTGAAGAATGTGTGGAAGTCGAGAACATTATCTCGGAAAGCAGAAATGGGTATATTTGAAGGAATAGTGGTTCCAACAATGTTGTATGGTTGCGAGGCGTGGGCTATGGATAGAGTTGTGCGCAGGAGGATGGATGTGCTGGAAATGAGATGTTTGAGGACAATGTGTGGTGTGAGGTGGTTTGATCGAGTAAGTAACGTAAGGGTAAGAGAGATGTGTGGAAATAAAAAGAGCGTGGTTGAGAGAGCAGAAGAGGGTGTTTTGAAATGGTTTGGGCACATGGAGAGAATGAGTGAGGAAAAATTGACCAAGAGGATATATGTGTCGGAGGTGGAGGGAACGAGGAGAAGAGGGAGACCAAATTGGAGGTGGAAAGATGGAGTGAAAAAGATTTTGTGTGATCGGGGCCTGAACATGCAGGAGGGTGAAAGGAGGGCAAGGAATAGAGTGAATTGGAGCGATGTGGTATACCGGGGTTGACGTGCTGTCAGTGGATTGAATCAAGGCATGTGAAGTGTCTGGGGTAAACCATGGAAAGCTGTGTAGGTATGTATATTTGCGTGTGTGGACGTATGTATATACATGTGTATGGGGGTGGGTTGGGCCATTTCTTTCGTCTGTTTCCTTGCGCTACCTCGCAAACGCGGGAGACAGCGACAAAGCAAAAAAAAAAAAAATATATATATATATATATATATATATATATATATATATATATATATATATATATATATATATATATATATATATATAAGTATCCAGCCACGGGCAGAAGTCCACAACAAGGCGGGGTCTCAATTGAAATATAAAGAGAATTGTGAAACAGAAAGAGAAAAGACAATTGAAAGTATTTACGAATTCTGGAGAAAGTGAAAAATCTCTCTTTTGAAGTGTGCCAGGTCATTGTTATTAGTAAAGACATGAGAAGGTAGAGAGTTCCAAAGCTTCGAGGTGAAGGGAAAGAAGCAGGTATCAACGCGGCCCACCCTTGAGTTGCTGATGACCACAGAATAATCATGTGACGCAGCAGGATGCCGAGTATTGTGTGGTCTAGCTTGTGGTGGGGGCACACAAGCAGCCAGCTGTCGGGAACAAAAACCAAAGTAATACCTATAGATGAGAGAGAGAGTTAACCACCATTGCGCCGTAGGACATGGGGGGGGGGGGGGGGGTTCGAGTTTGGAAGTTAGCCTGGGACAGTTTATAAGTCGGACCGCTTTCGAATCAACTCTGTCAGCTTAGGACCGCTTTCGACTCAACTCTGTCAGCTTAGGATGCAGGGCTAGAACCACCCTAAAATGTGAAAGCAGTAGACCATGCATGGACGAATCACTTCCTTGTATAAACGTAGCAACTGTACAGAAGATAAGTTTCGACATCTAAACAAGACACCCAGTTTCTTAGAGGCAAACTTGGCTATTCCCTTTATGTAGGTTTTCAAGAAAAAGTAGATGTTACACTGATACCAATTATGTTCATTGAGTCAAGAGGTGGAATTACAGAACGGTCCAAGGAAAGACGAGAGTTGTGAGGAGTTTTGGGTCTTGGAGGCATTAAACTTGACAAGATTTTGTGTACCCCACTGAGATATCCTGTCCAAGTCTGAGTTTATTGAGGAAGCTGTGCCAAGACGGGATGCAGATCAAGTGAGAAAAGAAAGAGCAGAATTAAAGGATGTGGATGAATGCAGTGTTGAATCGTCTGCGTTTGAGTGCGTTGGATTATTTCTGGAGAAAAGGAAAAAGTGTAGGGAACAGGACAGAACCTTGAGGGACACCGCTGTTGAAGGAGAAAAGGGAGAGGCTGATCCATCAACACCCACAGAGATATATCGGCTGGAGAAGAAGCTAGATATGAAGGAGCAACGTGAGGGAGGGAAGCAAAAAGAGGGAAGCTTACGAGATGAGACCTCGTTGCCTCACCCTGTCAAAAGCCTTTCTTTTTTTTTTCCAAAAGAAGGAACAGAGAAGGGGGCCAAGTGAGAATATTCCCTCAAAGGCCCAGTCCTCTGTTCTTAACGCTACCTCGCTATCGCGGGAAGTGGCGAATAGTATAAAAGAAAAGAAAGATATATATAATCGATACATTTGCCTCCAAATAAGCCTGTTTTTCATAAATCAATTTCTAACTTTCTTTTCTTTTTCAATTACTCGTTTCTTATATATCTATGTGTAGCATCATCACCTCCACGGATCCCAGTGCCTTCATCACTCCCAGATGCTCCACCATTCCCCCTCCATCGGTAACCACGGTACCTTTCTCCTTCAGCGCCTCCACAGTCTTCATCTTTCACCACCACCACCGCGATCATCACCATCCCTCCTCCTCATAGTACCTTCCATACTTCCACCATCACCACAGGTACTGCTCCTCCAGATTGGTTCTCACATGAGGGGAGGAAATTGAATGTCTCTGTTGTTGAGTATGAGAGGCCCGGCCTTCTGTGGCCGGCCATCAGAGGAGGGTGGAACGTCCTTAGCTGGCCAGCAGGGGACATTTATCCGCCCCTAGCTGGCCAGCAGGGGTGGCTAGGCCGCCCCAGGCTGGCCAGCAGGGGGAGATTGGTCCACTTCTGGCTGGCCACCAGCGGCCCAGCAGCACTCTCTCGCTCATTAAATGTTTCCTCAAATGCCACTTGAACCCTTTGTCCTAGTGAGGGTGAGTGGCCAGCTAGCACTCGACGGTCGAGTACGTTATCGTGAGTGTTTGTAGAGGCAAAGTGGCTCATCAGCCCCTTGAGCACGGCGGTACGAGCCATCAGCACGGGCAGAGCAGCGTGGCCCCCCTCATCTGACCCGTCTGGCTGTGGTCAAAGCTGACGTCGACGTTATCCAAGGTTGCCCCCGTTGTGCTCTGGGGTCGCATCGCGGTGCTAATATGTCGTACCGTCGTACTTTAATGTCGCACCGTCGTGCTCAGTGGTAGCACGTGCACCGTTGTGCTCGTGTCGTACCGTCATGCTCAGTCGTTTTAATCCATTGTGACGTAAGACACAAGAGACTGAAATTATGTTATTCTTCACAGCATGTAACAAAGCGCCACTGAAAGGTATCTTATCTTTGGTCCATTCTCGTGTGTTGATCGTGTCTTATCGTATTTCAGGTTGACCTCTCGGTGTCTGTGATTGCCCGCAGGGTCATACAGCTTTTAGAACCAATTTATGTTCTCTGCATTCCAATTTCATCATTCTCTTCCCACTCACCCACCACTCTCGCACGGTAAAAGTGCTTCTTTACTTGTTTTTTTCTGACACGTGTCATGCTTGATTTCATTGTATGGTCTCTGGTTGGTCTCTGTATGCTTCCTCCGAAGAACTTTTCCCTTTCTGTGTAATCATACTGGTAGTAGAACTTGAGAGTTGGGATCAGGTCACCCCTGACTCTTCTCTCTACCATGGTGAACAGATTTAAGGCCTCTAAAGCTTCCCTACAATTCAGCTCTCGTAATACTGGTAAAGTCTCTCTTGCACTCCTTTGGATATTCCCTATTGGTCCTTTGTGCGTCTGTAATTGCAGTGACCAAAGCTAAGAATCATATTCTACTACTGGTCTAAAGTTGGACGCACGGTGCTTGCTGACTATTTCCTTACCTGTATTGTATATTATGTCCCAGCATACACTTCGTCTCCTTTACTCTTCACTTTAATGAGAGACTGTTGGCTGGTTACATAATCCTGCAGCAGCGTATTTCCTACTAGATGATATTCATATCGAGATTTTTGTTTTATCACTGTGTCTCTTCCTCATCTCTCTCTCTCTCTCTCTCTCTCTCTCTCTCTCTCTCTCTCTCTCTCTCTCTCTCTCTCTCTCTCTCTCTCCCGCCACCGCCGCCTTTAATCTGGACGAATTTCACCATCCATGTATCAGACTTCGACAACCAAGCTTTCCTAGTTTCCATTGCAGGTTAATGCAGTCCTCCTGGCTTATTACTACCTTCATGATTTGAGCGTCACCGGCAAACATATTCAAGCAGGAGTCCAATATTTCTGGCACATCATTTCCATAGATCAAGAAGAGCAGTGGTCTCGGAGCAGCATAACCTTACATTACGCCAGCGATCACCTTAACCCATGTCGAGAGGGATTCCCTGAAATTCATCTTTTGTTCCATTCCACTAAGATAATCTACCGGTCCACTGTAATAATCTTATAGTATTCCCGCCTGATAATTCCGAGTCTTCACCAGCCTCCTGTGGGGGTGACTGTCACATGCTCTGTGGCAGGCCAGGTGCAGATAAGAGCCCTGTTTTATCTTATGTGTAAAACGGAGCTCACTCTCTCTTAGAAATTTAAGAAGTTCTTCATACTGGATCTCCCCTCCCAGAAACCATGTTATCTCTCACTTAGTTTATCCCTTTACAAGAACTGGTCCATTTGCCTCCTGAATGTCTTGTTCCAGGACTCTGCGCAGACCACGACGCTCTCCGGTGGGAACCGATGTGTAGCTCAGCGCCTCCTCCCGTTCTCTCGTCTAAAGATACTTATGACGTTTCCCTTTTTTTGTATTATTCCATTCCCTCTGCATTTTATCTTTCTCCAACAGCTTCTTGAATAACATTTCAAGTGGTTTCTCAAGTGTATCTGTGCTTATCCGTGGCACACATGTGTGTAATTACTTCATTATCTTTACTGTACTGGGAGGGAGTTTTATGATCTTGGTGGCTCATCTGCTTTGTGTGTGTGTGTGTGTGTGTGTGTGTGTGTGTGTGTGTGTGTGTGTAAATACCTACATCTTTGTTTATATTTGTGTCTGCCTATTTGTCTGTTTGGTACGCAGTGTATATTTTCATCATTGGACACATGATAATCATAATGATATTCATACCAGCTGTCTCTCTTCCCACAGGTAAGCGCACGCGGGCCACATAGCACCGTACCACCGTACCGTTAGGTAAGCGTACCCTAGGCCTCGCTCCACTGTACCGCAGCATCGTCAGTAAGTGTACCGTGGGCCTCATAGTACCACAGTACCAGCAGGTAAGAGTACCGCTCTGCACCGTAGATGCGGGAGGGCGTAATGGTACAACAGGTACATGCATGACCCGTCTCGGCCACTACTAAGGTGGGGACCTGACACACTCCGGGGGTTCTTGTATGGGGGAATGAAGAGCGAGACACGAACTTATTTTCGAAAGGTTAAGGTTTTTTTGCTTAATGGTTCAGGACTTAAATTTTTGGTGTTTTTGGTACATTTTGAAAGGGTTAGAATATGTTTTAAGAGTGTGGGTAATTATCAGAGCGAGGCGTTTTTGTAAGAGAATCGTTTTGTTAAGGGGTTTAGTCATTTGTAAGGGTTTAGGATATACGTATAGGGCTGAGGACGTCTTACGTAAAGTAGATATTTTTGTTTTAGTTATTAAGACTTTTTATTAAGGGGTTTGGATGATTTTCATGGGTTAGGACACATTCTTTTTAAAGGTGTAGATTTTTTTTAAGGATCATAGAATTATTTGAAGGGTTTTCATTAAATTGGTTTTGATTCCTTTATGTTTACGGGTCATGAATTTTTTTATGGTATAAAGGCTTTTTTTTTTTAAGGGCTAGGAGGCTTAGGACGTGTAAAGGATTCACTTTTTTCACCTCGTTTAGAAAAGAGCAAAACTAAGGTTTTAGCACAGAGCATTTGGGAGCAGGACTCTGTGTCTCTCTCTCTCTCTCTCTCTCTCTCTCTCTCTCTCTCTCTCTCTCTCTCTCTCTCTCTCTCTCTCTCTCAGTAGGTTAAATCGATCCTTATCTCACTGAGGTGAGAGTGGAGGGTATGGGCCAGGAGAATAGTATGTTCCCAGGGGGTCCTGGACAGCTGGCCCTCCTGAAGTGGGGAGGCCGTACACTTCTTCCCTCCTGAAGTGGGAAGACTTTACAAGTTTCTTCTCCTGTAGGGGGGGATGAGGAGGTGGGACATATGTCTTCCAAGCCCATGTGTCTTTGTCACGACGGAGAAATATTAAATCGCAGAAAAATATTGGCGGGGAGGAGGGCGAGGGTCGGTGGGACGGGGATGGGGGTAAGTGTGAGAGGAAGAGGCTGGTGACAGTAGTGGGAGGGAGGGAGGTGGGCTGGTGACTGTGGTGGGAGGGAGGGAGGGAGGTGGGCTGGTGACTGTGGTGGGAGGGAGGGAGGGAGGTGGGCTGGTGACTGTGGTGGAGGAGAGGGATGGGCAGGGGGGGGGGGGGTTGGTCACAGCTGCTGCTCCACAAGGGTGGCCGGGGGGGGGGGGGGGGGTGACAAAAAAAACAAAACACAAAAAAAAGAAAACTGGGTCGGGGAAAGAGTTTGTGAGTAACGGTGGCGTGCGGGCGAAAATGATGGTAGTATTTTCCCCTCCCTTTTACTGAGCAAATTGGCTCGTTGTAATTTCCAGCACACGTCCTGGCGAGGGATAGTGGATGTACAACGCTACACACACACTTACACACACACGTCACTCTGTTGTCACCTGTTGTGAATGTGTGTGTGTGTGTGTGTGTGTGTGTGTGTGTATGTGTGAGGGAGGGAGTTCTCTACACTCTTCAACACACTGTTACTTAGTCATGCAACGTTTTAAACCCTCAGCATCCTCTCCCACGTCCACCGTCTCAGTAAGTTCCAAGTATTCTTCTCGTCCACCGTTGCTGTACGACGAACTTACTCACGTACGTCTTTTCTTCTGACAAGTTGACTCCTTGATTTCATGTTACGGTCCGTGGTTGGTCGCTCCTCTTCTTGCATCTATTTTTTTTTTTTTTTTACCTGTTAACGTTATCAGACTAGTGTAAAATAAACTTAAAAAGAAATAAAGTTTAAAACCTTAAAAGAAATGTGGTGTATGTCTGTGTATCTCCTTGTGTGTGTGTGTGTGTGTGTGTGTGTGTGTCTGAAAGTAAAATTCGTAGATGATATAAAGACCGATTTATTGAATTCGGGCAGCCATTCGGTTGAAAGTATCCAGTTGGCGACTTACAGTACTTGGGGGGGGGGGGGGGGGGGGGGGGGTTATGGAAGTAACACGTTACTCGCCAGTTCTCGTCTGGGCCTACGTAGATGGTAGCGTTGTGTCAACTGTCTTGCACTTGCTGTAGTTAGAGGGAGGTCAGTGTCTGTGAAAACGTTCCCCCGCGTCCACTTGGAGATTCCCATTCAGTATCGCCGAGTGCAGTAAGGGTGTGTGTGGCTGCGGTGTACATGTAGCCAGCACGGACACCGTCTGCTAGTGTGACCCCCTCCTGGCGCTCTTCATGTTAGCGGCTTGTGCTAACACGGCTAATGAGACAGGTTTTTCTTACAAGATAAGCAAGCACTTCCTTAATGGATGTTTAGGAGGCTCTTGCCTTTAAAGCAATGTTCTGTTATCATTTTTAGTATTATTAATCCTGATTACACACACACACACACACACACACACACACACACACATATGTATATATATATATATATATATATATATATATATATATATATATATATATATATATATATATTATTATTATTACTATTATTATTGTTATTATACTTTGTCGCTGTCTCCCGCGTTAGCGAGGTAGCGCAAGAAAACAGACGAAGCATAAACGCCCTCACACGCACATATACATACCTATACATATTAACTTATAATATATATATATATATATATATATATATATATATATATATATATATATATATATATATATATACAGAAACACATACATATACACACATGTACATATTCATACTTGCTGCCTTCATCCATTCTCGCCGCCACACATGAAATGGCACCCCCTCCCCCCGCATGCGCGCGAGGTAGCGCTAGGAAAAGACAAGGCCACATTCGTTCACATTCAGTCTCTAGCTGTCATGTGTAATGCACCGAAACCACAGCTCCCTTTCCACATCCAGGCCCCACAAAACTTACCATGGTTTACCCCAGACGCTTCAGATAGACGAGTGTGTGTGTGGGTGTGTAAAAATTTTTTTGTATTACATGAATTCCGAATTATCTGAATTGAATTAATTCTACCTCGCCTAGAGGGCATAAAGTTATTACGTATCGAGAAATGAGAGAGAGAGAGAGAGAGAGAGAGAGAGAGAGAGAGAGAGAGAGAGAGAGAGAGAGAGAGAGAGAGAGGAAATTACTCGTGTTTGCTGAGGGAGAGGAATGTGTGGTCTCCCTTTGATGGCGTGTCATTGTGTGGGTGTTCAGGACACGAGGGCTGGCCGGCTGGCCCCCACCGCCGTCCCCTCACCGTTCGTGTGTCCACAGCTCACATCTGCCTGAAGTTGAGCATCGAGAGTCTGCGACCACAGGGTTCTCCACCTTAAACGTTTTCCTTGAGGATTCTGTGCCATAAACGTTATGCCGTTAGGCCTTTGTCTTTAAACGTTGTCCCTTGAACGTTTTTTTTTTTTCTGTACGAATTAGGTATAGAACAGTGAACATAAACATTACCTCTAGTTACTTTTTTATCCACCTTATATATTCGAGGAAAGTGTCAGTAACACAGGTGGTGAGGAGGCCAGCCAGTGTTTAAAAGGCAGTGATTAGAACTTCACGTCTTGAAAGGCCTCTCTGCTGTTGGTTAACGAGCAGTACTGAGGTCTACCACGGTTGGCTAAATTGCAACACTTAGGCCTACACTTGTTTACGGGGCTAGTGCTTTTGGGCCCCACTAGCGTTTGCAGCGCAGCGCTTAAACTTTGTAGTGTTTAAGGCACAATACTTAAAGCCTACAGTTGTTTAAAGGCCAATCCTTAGGTTTACAAGTGTGGAATGGTCAATACTTAAGCTTACAAGTGTGGAATGGTCATTACGTAACCTACAAGTGTGGAATGGTCAATACTTAAGATTACAGGTACTTGAGGGCGCTACTTAGGCCTACATGTGTTTAAAGGTTAATACTTTGGCCCTCATGTGTTTAAAGGTCAGTAATTAGGCCCACGGATGGTTGAAGGGCGATACTTAGGCCTACTGCGTTCAAAGCACCGTGCCTAGGCAATGCTTAGTCAACAGATGGTTAAAGGCGCCACACTTCGACCTACAGGTGGTTAAAAGGGCGATACCGAGGCTTCCAGGTGGCTACAGGACAACACTTGGCCCCACAGGTGGTTGATGCCGTTGCCACGTGACGCTAGCGCTGAAAAAAAAATATGATTGGTTGTCAATGTGATTTAACACCGCGAGACGCCAGACGGCAGGGCAGGCAGACGATCCTGCTGTGTTGATAGCTCATACGAGGAAGAAAACGGGAGCCATAACCATGTTGTCCAAGAGCGTGAACGTACTCTCTCTCTCTCTCTCTCTCTCTCTCTCTCTCTCTCTCTCACACACACACACACACACACACACACACACACACACACACACACCCGACGCTCTTAGTGAAGGGGGATGGGGGGCGTCCTTGAATGCTGGCCCAGGCCTCGGGGTTAGAGAGAATACATGTAGTTTATGTTTTTGAAGGAGGAGGAGGAGGAGGAAGAGCGAGGCTCCAGTTGAGTCCCCGAGGTTACCTTACAGTTAAGGTGAAGCTGTTCCGGTGATGATCTGGGATGGGGCAGGGATAGTAGGGAGGGGGGGGGGAACAGCCTTCCCCCATCCCCGTACTACTCCTCCCTCCCATCTCTCTCTCTCTCCCTCCCATCTCTCTCTCTCTCCCTCCCATCTCTCTCTCTCTCTCTCTCTCTCTCTCTCTCTCTCTCTCTCTCTCTCTCTCTCTCTCTCTTCCCTCCTTGCAGACGTCCGGGGCAGTAAGGTCCCCCGGTGGGGGTGGGGGGGCACATTGTCACCCTCCGCCGAGACCTGCCAAGGGCGGGAAGCCTGAGCCCCGCCCAGGTCGTGTCGGGTAGCTGGTGCTGGAATTCATCCACCAGCTGTATGTTGGGCCGCGCCGCCTGCATCCAGGGAGGGAGGGTGGGGAGGAAGGGATTAATTGTGAATAATACTAAAAAGCGGGATATACATAAGTATACGTATGTAAGTAGTAGAGATGGCCAGAGAGCGTTATTGGATTACGTGTTAATTGACAGGCGCGCGAAAGAGAGACTTTTGGATGTTAATGTGCTGAGAGGTGCAACTGCTGGGATGTCTGATCATTATCTTGTGGAGGCTAAGGTGAAGATCTGTATGGGTTTTCAGAAAAGAGTGAATGTTGGGGTGAAGAGGATGGTGAGAGTAAGTGAGCTTGGGAAGGAGACTTGTGTGAGGAAGTACCAGGAGAGACTGAGTACAGAATGGAAAAAGGTGAGAACAATGGAAGTAAGGTGAGTGGGGGAGGAATGGGATGTATTTAGGGAATCAGTGATGGATTGCGCAAAAGATGCTTGTGGCATGAGAAGAGTGGTAGGTGGGTTGATTAGAAAGGGTAGTGAGTGGTGGGATGAAGAAGTAAGATTATTAGTGAAAGAGAAGAGAGAGGCATTTGGACGATTTTTGCAGGGAAAAAATGCAATTGAGTGGGAGACGTATAAAAGAAAGAGACAGGAGGTCAAGAGAAAGGTGCAAGAGGTGAAAAAAGGGCAAATGAGAGTTGGGGTGAGAGACTATCAGTAAATTTTAGGGAGAATAAAAAGATGTTCTGGAAGGAGGTAAATAAAGTGCGTAAGACAAGGGAGCAAATGGGAACTTCAGTGAAGGGCGCAAATGGGGAGGTGATAACAAGTAGTGATGATGTGAGAAGGAGATGGAGTGAGTATTTTGAAGGTTTGTTGAATGTGTTTGATGATAGAGTGGCAGATATAGGGTGTTTTGGTCGAGGTGGTGTGCAAAGTGAGAGGGTTAAGGAAAATGATTTGGTAAACAGAGAAGAGGTAGTAAAAGCTTTGCGGAAGATGAATGCCGGCAAGGTAGCAGGTTTGGATGGTATTGCAGTGGAATTTATTAAAAAAGGGGGTGACTGTATTGTTGACTGGTTGGTAAGGTTATTTAATGTATGTATGACTCATGGTGAGGTGCCTGAGGATTGGCGGAATGCGTGCATAGTGCCATTGTACAAAGGCAAAGGGGATAAGAGTGAGTGCTCAAATTACAGAGGTATAAGTTTGTTGAGTATTCCTGGTAAATGATATGAGAGGGTATTGATTGAGAGGGTGAAGGCATGTACAGAGCATCAGATTGGGGAAGAGCAGTGTGGTTTCAGAAGTGGTAGAGGATGTGTGGATCAAGTGTTTGCTTTGAAGAATGTATGTGAGAAATACTTATAAAAGCAAATGGATTTGTATGTAGCATTTATGGATCTGGAGAAGGCATATGATAGAGTTGATAGAGATGCTCTGTGGAAGGTATTAAGAATATATGGTGTGGGAGGCAAGTTGTTAGAAGCAGTGAAAAGTTTTTTATCGAGGATGTAAGGCATGTGTACGTGTAGGAAGAGAGGAAAGTGATTGGTTCTAAGGTGAATGTAGGTTTGCGGCAGGGGTGTGTGATGTCTCCATGGTTGTTTAATTTGTTTATGGATGGGGTTGTTAGGGAGGTGAATGCAAGAGTTTTGGAAAGAGGGGCAAGTATGAAGTCTGTTGTGGATGAGAGAGCTTGGGAAGTGAGTCAGTTGTTGTTCGCTGATGATACAGCGCTGGTGGCTGATTCATGTGAGAAACTGCAGAAGCTGGTGACTGAGTTTGGTAAAGTGTGTGAAAGAAGAAAGTTAAGAGTAAATGTGAATAAGAGCAAGGTTATTAGGTACAGTAGGGTTGAGGGTCAAGTCAATTGGGAGGTAAGTTTGAATGGAGAAAAACTGGAGGAAGTAAAGTGTTTTAGATATCTGGGAGTGGATTTGGCAGCGGATGGAACCATGGAAGCGGAAGTGGATCATAGGGTGGGGGAGGGGGCGAAAATCCTGGGAGCCTTGAAGAATGTGTGGAAGTCGAGAACATTATCTCGGAAAGCAAAAATGGGTATGTTTGAAGGAATAGTGGTTTCAGCAATGTATGGTTGTATGGTTGCGAGGCGTGGGCTGTGGATAGAGTTGTGCGTAGGAGGGTGGATGTGCTGGAAATGAGATGTTTGAGGACAATGTGTGGTGTGAGGTGGTTTGATCGAGTAAGTAACGTAAGGGTAAGAGAGATGTGTGGAAATAAAAAGAGCGTGGTTGAGAGAGCAGAAGAGGGTGTTTTGAAATGGTTTGGGCACATGGAGAGAATGAGTGAGGAAAGATTGACCAAGAGGATATATGTGTCGGAGGTGGAGGGAACGAGGAGAAGTGGGAGACCAAATTGGAGGTGGAAAGATGGAGTGAAAAAGATTTTGTGTGATCGGGGCCTGAACATGCAGGAGGGTGAAAGGAGGGCAAGGAATAGAGTGAATAGGATCGATGTGGTATACCGGGGTTGACGTGCTGTCAGTGGATTGAATCAGGGCATGTGAAGCGTCTGGGGTAAACCATGGAAAGCTGTGTAGGTATGTATATTTGCGTGTGTGGACGTATGTATATACACGTGTATGGGGGTGGGTTGGGCCATTTCTTTCGTCTGTTTCCATGCGCTACCTCGCAAACGCGGGAGACAGCGGCAAAAAAAAAAAAAATACTAATGATAATAATTTTTTTCCATACTTGATCGCCGTTTCCCTGCTTTAGCGAGTCAGCGCCAGAAACGGACGATGAAAGGCCTCTTCCGCTCACATCCATTCTTTAGCTGTCATGATAATGTAATTAGCGTATAATGATAATGTAATTAACATATGATGATAATGTAATTAACGTATTATTGATTTGATTTCAGCCAAAAGCTAGAAATGGACAAAGAAAATCAATACAGCATTTAAACTGTGGGACTTTTGAGAATGCGTATCAACGAGTCTTTGTAGATATACAAAGATTACGTTAGTTTACTGTCGGATTATTAATGATGGTCGCTGTCACCGGGACGGGGCTACTCTGGTAGCGGTGTGTACAGTATGATAGGCGCGTTGGGGTTATGGTGACCAAGTGCATACTTGGGGACTAGGTATCTCTGACGGCAGGAGGCGACGGTGGCGAAAACGGTGAAGTGGCTTCTTCCCCGACTGTTGGACGAGGCGTAGGTGGTTAAGGTGGGAGAGGGTTACGTGTTGTTATAGATTTTACTCTGCTTGGTGACTTTACCTGGATGTTACGGTGGAAAGAGAAGAGGACCGGCAAGGAAGCCTGGGTGTTACGGCAAACAAAGTCGGTGTTACGGGTAAGGAAGCAAGGTCAGTTTAAACGTTACCTGTTTCCATGGAGATAAGAGCTTATCTGTCAGTCGAATTAACATGGTTGTTCGTCAGTATAGTCAGTGGCTTGAATAACGCCGTGTGTTTGATAAATCTTTTGGGAAAAGTGTTGGATTATGTATTATCAGTATTATTATATTACAAGGGATTGATTCGGCCTTGTATGGGGTACTGCTCTCACATCTGAGGTGGTTGTAGCTCCGTATCCTTACTTGACAGAGTCGAGTCGAAAGCGATCCGACTCATAAACTGTCCCAGGCTATCTTCCAAACTTGGCCCACTTGCCCTTCGCCGCAATGTTGGTTCACTTTCCCTCTTCTATAGGTATTACTTTGGTTTGTGCACCCGAGAGCTGGCTGCTTGTGTGCCCCCCACCACTAGCTAAACCACGCAATACTCGGGAAGCGGCTACGTCACATTATTACTGTGTGGCCGTTGGCAACTCAAGGGTGGGCCGTTTTGATCCTTCCTTCCCTACACGTCGTAGCTTTAGAGCTCTCTACCCTCTCATGTCTCACCCAATAACTGTGACCTGGCACGTTTCAAAAGGCAGGTTTTTCACATTCTCGAAAATTCGTAAATACTTTCACTTGTCTATCCTTTTTTCCGTTTCATAATTCTCTTTATATTTCAATTGAGGCCCGGGCTTCGTGTTGACTTTTGTCTGAGTGTAATCTCGAGCACCCGGTGTCTGGTAGCTTTACGATATGTACACACACACACACACACACACACACACACACACACACATATATATATATATATATATATATATATATATATATATATATATATATATATATATATATATATATATATATATATTTTTTTTTTTTTTTTTTTTTTTTTTTTTTTTTTTTTTTTTGTCGCTGTCTCCCGCGTTTGCTAGGTAGCGCAAGGAAACAGACGAAAGAAATGGCCCAACCCACCCCCATACACATGCCTTGATTCAG